>NC_037345.1:41635000-41880000 GCF_002263795.3 Bos taurus | reverse complement strand
CAGCCTGTAAAGGGTTAAGGACTTTTCCTAGAGGCAAGTGCCTTTTCCAAGGACAGTAGGAAGGGGGAAGCGGGGTACTTCAGAGAGCCAGAACATTCAAGGAAGCAATAGGAGAGGACCCCACAACATGTCCAGACAGAGAGCCATCTGCCCGGATGGAGGTGTCCTGCGCAGAAGTGTCCACTCTGTGTGACTGTTGAGCATTTAAATGTGACAAGTGAAGCTGAGAAGCTGAATTTTAAATTTATTTAATTTATTTAAACTTAGTCACATGGACAGCACAGCTTTAGAGCTTCCTTTTGTGGCTCTGTGCTGTTTCTCTGACCAGAGTCTGCCGATTCATAGTTTCCAGCCATGGGAGGGAAGGATGGGCCTCTCTAGAAGCAGCGGTGTGCACAGCACATAGCAACATGCAAAACACTTGTCTCATCTGCTGCCCCTCTCATAGCAACCCTGGGAATAGATGGTGTGGCCATCCCCTTTTACAGATGAGGAAACTGAGGCGTAAGGCCATGAGATGGGGAGGCCAGGATGCAGAGGATGGCCACACTCGCCACCTCCCATCCCACCTCTTGGCCCTGCATGGACCTGCAACAGCATCGCATCTTCCCGTTCCCCTGCTTGGCCCAAGGACCCTGCACCTTGGTGTGGAGCCGACGAGTGGGGTAGAGATACACATTCCTGTCATAGCCCCTCAGCTCCTCTTCACTTCATCCCCGATGCTGGGAGGTCCTGTAGGTCCACGGCCTCTCTTCCTACAAGGAACAAATCTGTACAGTCAGAGGCCAAAGACTTGTCTCTTTCTCTTGCTTCCCGCCTTGAAGACGATCCTGCATGAGAAGGGCAGACCAGGGTACAGCCCAGCTTTGGAGCCCCTGTGTGGTCTCTGTTTTTTCCTTCCACTCTTTCCCACCTCCCGAGACATAAATGCTCCTGATCTGTCCTCAGGGTTAAGAGGTAGGGTGGGGAAAGGGAGAGGAGAGAGATTGATTAATATATCCCCAGCCAGATTGTTGGGTGGATTAATACATACCCTCCCTATCTTCCATCCTTCCCCCATATTCCCACCCCAGCCTTTTCCACATGTGTGAGGGTAGCCCAAACAAGGTGGTGCTTAACTCAGAGTCCACCTGGCTTGTGGCTGGTGGAATTCTTAGCCTGAGATGGAGAGAGGTTTTTGGTTGGAGACAGGTTTTTAGTTTCCATGCTGCCAAGGCGACCACCCTCCTCCCTGGGCTCAATAAGCTGAACTTGTCACACAGGCAGGGGTTTCCTGGATATTTAATGACTCCCCGGTACAAAGGGCTGGGCCCAGTAGAGGGACTGGTCCTCCTGTCATCATGCAGATCCTGCCTGCCCTTTCTTGTCTTCCCTGGTCATCTCTGCTCATAGCATAATTTCTGTAACCAAAAAAAGAAAAAACAACCCTGTTCTTTATTGAATGTTTGACACGTGACAGGCACTGTTATGTGCTTAATGTGTGTAATGCATTAATAACTCTCAGAAGAGGATGCTTTTATTCTCAACTTACAGGTGAAGACTCAGGAGCTTTTGTAACTTTCCCAAGTCCTCCTGATGCTCAGGACAGAATGGAAGAATCTCACAGAAGGACCTGTGAGATTGCAGGGTCCTTAGCATCACGCTGTATGCACCAGAGAGCACCACCATCTCACCCAACCTTTTCTCTGTGTTTGTTCTCCTTCTGGCCCTGAGCACTGGGCCCCCAGGCCCCATCCATCTATCACTGTAGCAGATATTTGTAGATCATCATGGATGCCAGTGCCTGGGGTCACCATTATACAAAAAGGAAAAGAAAGTGCTTGTGGAGTAGTTCCATATCCCTTAGCGCTCACCTGCTTGGGGAGATGATGGGGGAAAACTGTGATTTTCTTCTCCTGGTGCCCCCATACTCTCTGCTTTGGCTAACTCAGCTCTTAGTCTTCACTTTTCCATCCACTGGAATCTGAGAAGCAGCTTGTAAGGAAGAGAGGCTTATTTTCTGGGACCAGGGTGGGGGACAGACGGAAGTTCGGGGCACTAAGGTAGAGGCTTGGCAAACTATGGTGTTACAGTGTGATGAATGGGACTCAGGGTTCAGGGATGGGGGAGACATTGCTCAAGCCCAAAAAAGGAAAATGCACTTGTGTGCACTTGCCTGTAATCATAGATTCCTCTGAGGGCACCAGATTACTGGAACATGTGTTTTGTGAATTTTTGGAACAATTGGAAGTATGTTGAGCACCTGCTCAGACCAGTGCTGGCAGATGCAAGGGTACCCGGATAGGAGGTGCTCGAGGAGGTCAGGGTGCAGAGGGCATTGCAGACAGAAACAGATAACTCTGAGTGTGGGTACCGTGTTGGAGATGGATATAAGCAGGATGGGAACACAGAAGAGATATGCCTCACTCATCCCTGGAGGTGAGAGAAAACTGGGAATGGCTTCCTTAAAAGAGGGTGCCCAAGCTGAGTCTTCGGGAATGATATGCCAACAACAGTCTTGATGCCAGCAATCTTTCCTCTTTGTGCCACATCGTCTAGTGCTTTGCAAGACCATCTACACTGGGATGACTAGGAGAATGCTATGCTTTCTACACTTTTGTCATTTCCTGCCTAGACTTTGTGGTCTGGGAACTATTTCTGGAACTTTCTTTGATTCTTTTGTTGATCCAGGATGTTCGTTCTCATTGACTTGATGGTTCCCAAAGCCAGGAAATCACTCACGTGATGTTCCTCAAAGTGAGTCTCCATTCAGGGATCCCTGCTCCATCACAGGGTGGAGTTGCCCTGCCTTGGCGTCCTGTCCTTAGAAAGTATTCTGTCCACATCATTGCAGAAAAGATACAGTCCAACTGATCTAAGCCCCACTGGAGCCACATTGCTCTTTGCAGACAAGGAATTCAGAGTTTGTGCTCTCTCTCCCTTTCATCCTTCTGTTCTTTTATCGCCTACCCACCCACTTCCTTTCCAGGGGTCAGCCCATATTCTGTCACCAGCATGGGTGATGGTGGCACTGACAGGCCTTAGGATGGCCAAGTCCTGAGCCCAAGGCACTGAATAAGGGGATGCCCACTGACATGCTGTCTGCTGGAATGACCAGGGACACTGCATCTTCATGCTGAGCAAAAAGCCCGTATTCCAGAGGCAACTGGGAAGAACAGCAGGCCCCACAGATTAACAGCATCATGGTCATCAGCTCACAGAAGGGGAGCTCTGTGGCCAGCCTCAGAGAAGATGGCAGGATGCTGGGCATGGTGAGTGGGCCCCTCCTGCAGAGGTCAGAGGTTTGGATTCTAGTCTCAGCTCTGCAATGAACTCCCTGGGCTGTCTTCAGGCAGTTCTCCCCCTTCTTTGGGACTTGTTTCCACCTTTATTAAATAAGGTGTTGGACCTGCTGCCTATCTGTGAGTTCCTGCTACTTCCTTCATTCTAGAATGACATGATTCTGAGTAGCCACAGCCAGAATTTCTGCAGGGGTCTCTGATGCTATGTCCCTGTTGCTCTCCCTTCTTGAGCAAGAGCACTGAGTGAGTGGAGATGACTGAGTGGGGCAGATTCCTGGCACAGTGCGAGTGGAGGATTGCTGCCTCCGGTCCTCATATGCATCTGGCCAACAGAGAATGGCTACTGGGTTAGTTATCCCTTTACGGTTCCCCTAGATACCCACAGAGCTCTCAACCGCCCAGGGAAAGAAGCAGACCCTGAAAGCCCCCCACACTTCCATTTCCGGGAAGGATCATGAGCCAGTCTCACAGGGTTGGAGCCCATATTTTTGTTGGTCCAACCAGAGAAGGAAACAAACAGCTGGACCAATTGTGTCCCCCAAGCTGTGGGCTCCCCAGCAATGACTTCTGAGCTGTCTTTTGTTTTGTGGATCGGATGAAAGTTCGGCTGCATTTTTTTGTTATTAATATTATGACTTGATTAAGGACACAGTAAACCCTGGCCATGATTTTTATCTACCTGCGGTAATATTTCTCAGTTCTAATTTCAGGGATTAGCTTGTTTTCAAATCACGGGATGAAGGACAAACCTGGTCCCATAGTTGACTTGACTTGCCAGCACAGACAGCCGTAACCACCACCCACCATTGACAAACAAGCTGCTAGCCACCCCTGCGTGTCAGCACCATGGGAAGAAGCCCTGAGACCATCGGAGTGGGAGGCAGAGCATTAGGGATTTCAGTTCTGCTTTATTTTCAACTTGAAATGGAAGAAAACAGACAAAAAACAAATAAGAAAGCTAAACAGTTGCGTGAGAGCTAGCAATTTGCTGGGCTCCCGATGACAGACACTGCATTATCATAATTGTCTCTTCTACATGGTAGGACAGAAAAATAATAATGTCATTTTATTTATAGCTGGGGTGGCCCCTTTATGAGAGTCATACAAGTTTCTGCCAAGTGGAGTAGGTCAAATGACATCTTTTGATCAGGCCTGTCCAAAGAGATCAAAGATGAATGGCAGGTAATGGATACCCAATGACAAACCAAATCTAAAACAGAAATAAGGCTGCCAGAGCCTGCCAGTTACCCATTAAAGGCCCGCCTAAGGAAGGCAGGCTGCTTGACACGTTGGCCGAACACCTAAATCAGCCAAGCGTCAGTGCTAAAATTGTGTATTATCATTGGAAATGGCTATTATTTCCTCGGTAACATTTCTGTTAAGGCTTTGTTTGTGTACGACTGACCCGCAGTCAGAAGTGGAGTTGGAAGGAGGCAAGCCCGAGGGGCTGGTGGAGCGCCCTTGGGTTTGGCCATGATCTGGTTTTAATCGTGGGATCCTGAGGGGGCAACACCCTTGCCTCTGCATTCTGCTCAAGTGAAGAGGTGCTCCGTTTACAAGTGGGAGGGTGGGCCGGCTCCTTGGTCTGTATCCTCTGCATTGCTCCATCTTCTCCTGTCTTCCCAGACACATGCAGCTGGGCCCATCACAGCTCACACAAAGCCCAGAACTTTCCCAGAACACAGGGTGAGCAGAAGCACAAACAGATGGGGAAAAAAATGAGAGTGGTCCCTCCCCAGGCTGAGGGAGCAAGGCGGACACGGGGCCGTTGACACAGTCACTACATTTACACATTATCAAAGTGGGCAGAGACGGCCAAGATTATGGAAATAAATGCTGTGCTGTTTTGTTTTGTTTTGTTTTCCCCTTTGAGCACTTGAGTTATGTAATTAAGTTGGGCTTTGTAGAGATGTTATTTAAAAGGCTTTGGTGGGAAATGAAATTTACTATCTTTTTGTTTTTAATTTGCGGGGGTGGGATAGGGTGAAATACAAAGAAATATTCAAAAAAATATTTAGAAATGAGGGCTCCAGAAACTGCGGGAGAGAACGCTAAATCCTCCTGTCCCAGGGGATGCACAGGTGGTGCTGTGGGTAATTTTTTATTCTGCAGCGTATGCTGGAATGTTAAAAAATATTATTAAACATTGAAATGAGTATACTAGTTAACTAATTAGTATGTTTCTCTTTCTTTTAATAATCCCAATGCATTTTCTTTCTTTCCTACCACCATTTTTATACATGTGGTAACCCTAAAGAACATATTTAGAAGCATAATTAGTTATAATTAGAAGCAAACAAACCTAGCCCAGGGTATCTCCAATTTATTACAAAGCAGTGCAGGTAACGGTGGCAGCGGCAGAAACCTAGGTTCTCGCTTTTCTAGTGAGAATTGGGGTTTTTGGTATTGTAGATACGCACATACATGTGTGCACACATGAACCCTCCTAGGATCAAGGAGTTGCTTTTGCTTGGCTCTTGGAAGTTTCGTAGGCCTCACGTTTCTCGATCATTCTGCATTAACTCTGTCTTTAAGTACCGGAGACACTATGTCAGAGTCGTAGCATCATTCCTTGGTGATGAGAAGAAGACAGACATTTGACTGTGAGGCCTCTTGGCAGGAAATTTGGTAGTGAAGTCCCATCCAATTTGTCAAGCTCAGCAGTGGTCTCTGCTCCACGGGAAGCTTGCAGCCAGGCCCCGGCGCATCACCTGTCTGGGAGACACCTCGAAACTCCATCGGGAGTGACAGGCTGCATATGCAGGGCCTTCCTGGGAGCCAGGCTGCCATGTCTGCAGTCATTTGCTGTGGGGGGGAGGGCATACTGCTCCTCTGAGAGGCACCTTTGACATTTGACCCTGCCCTACAAAAAAGCTCTGACTCGCTTTGGTGGCTTCCACTCCAGACCTTCATGTAAATGAAAATTTAAACAAATCTGTGCTTATGCTGGCTTTCAAATGAAAAAAATTCTTTTTAATTTCTCTTGAATTATGTAAAGATGCATCACAAGATATTTACAATTTTTTTTTAAAAACAGATATTCTTTTTATATACTGATAAAATTGGAAACTTGGAAGCATATTTGGCAAGTGTAAACAGATGGTTAAAGATATTTGCTGGGAAGTATCAGAAACAGTTATTCCTGACTTGCCTGCTTGGCTAAACATTGCTCTAAAAAGTCAACTCACGGGGCACAAAGCAGGAGATGGGGTCCCACTTTGCTTCTAAACAGAGCGGGCCAGGGCGCTGTTTCTTTTCTTTAGCGCCGTGCTGTCGGAAAAGCTTGCCCATGGAGCCCTCTCGTCTTTTCACTTACACGCTCCGTGAGGAGTTCTTTAGGAACTGGGCAAGAGGCTCTGTGTTGTCTCCTTAAGTCAGGATGCCTCCCCCTGAGGAAGCTGGGCATCCTTTACCTTTCTGTAAGTAGGGTATGAAATGAGCACTTTTCCTTTGCTCTGAGGAATGCAGTGGTTTTATTCATAAGAGCTCCATGCTAGGAGGTTCCCTTCAAAGGCAATGGATGCAGAGTTGCATAAAGGAAATTACTGGGAAGAAAGGAAGAAGAAACTGACAACGCCACCCTTTTTTTTTTTTTTTAACCCCCTTCCAGAGAGCAGAATTCACCAACACAAAACATTTCACATAAGGAAATCAACAGTGCAGGTGATTTAGCAGAAAGCAGAGAATTTCATGAAACTATCTTCTAGTCAGATTTGTGGTGTCTGTATACACGGGTGGGGGGTTGACTGGAGGTTGGGGTGGGGACAGGGGAAGCTGCCGTATTTTTTACAAGCATATAAAACACAAATGCTCGTGGCACTTGCTAATCTGAAATGCTTTTAGGAGAATTGTTCAGTAGCAATAATCTGTCAACAGATTACAATTTTGCTTAATTTTAATGTGGCTAACTTAAGATGGTTGTATAGGAAATTTATGCAACTGATCACAGTTATTAAATTACTGCATCTGCAAAGGAAGCAATCAAACCCCTTATTACAGTTGCTGTGAGTGAATGCTAAATGTCAAGGAGTTACCAGTGCGCTGCAGGGAATCACGCTCCAGTTAAAGATGCATAAAATATCAGCACTTTTTTAATGCTTGTGCATTCAACAAAGACTCCCATCATAATTAACTGGTATGGAAATAAATAATTTTTACAAACTACCTTAGAAACAGTTGTGCTACAGTTTTTGTCAAACTCTGCTGCTCTCCAGCGATATTTAAGCCCTTAGACACGCTCCCTTCTAACTCACATATGCTATAAAATATTTAAATCTCACAGAGAGGTTTCAAAATGATATTATAAATCCAACTCTCAGTGCTAAAAAGGAATTTATGATGATTAATTTAATTATACGTTTTAAGGTTTTGATATTTTAAAAACTTGAGATTAATTTTTTTGGTTGTGGTCCCAGTTTGATAGTTCGGGGAAGGGGCCTGCTTTCCATAAACAGCTGAAGATGCGCGTAGGGGCTGAGCTTAGCCAGAAAGGTGGAGAGTGAGAGTTCTGGGCACAGAAGCAGCATCCAGACCGGCTGGGTTCAGATCCTGGCCCTGCATGAGTAGTTCTGTCCCCCTGAGCAAGTTTCTCAAGAGTTTCCGCCTGTGACAGGCGAGGGGGTCTTACCATTCACAGCTCCACGAGCTTCTTTAGGGGAGTCTGTGGGGGAGGGTGTGGAGGGGCCAGGGGAGCATCTGGCCCTGGCGAGGCCTTGCTGGTACCTGGTTATCAGTGTGAAGGTCCCCACCTAGATGTTCACGAGAGCTCCATCATTCTGAAACCCATTCACTTTTTTCCCGAATAAATAGATTGCATGCCAGTCCATGTTTATTTATGTATTTATTTCTGGTTGCATTGTGGCATGTGGTAACTTGGTTCCCCAGCCAGAGATCAAACCCATGCCCCCTGTAGTGGGAGCACTGAGTCCTAACCGCTGGACCACAAGGAAGGCCCCCTGAAACCCATTCACTTCTGCTGGCAGGGATCACGGGTGTAACAGAGGCCCCCACTCATCTCTGTGAGTGTCCATATTCAGCTGAGGGCTGCAAGGTTTGAGAAATCTGGCCTGGGAAACCTTCGGACCTTTCTGGGCACAGAGTGCTTGGCTGAGAGGAAGGTATGCAGGCAGGGATGGAGTGAGCATCTGCTCCAGCACCTAAAGGACAGATGTCACTCTGATCTGATTTGGTCCACTCAGTGACCCCGCAGTGATGGTTCAGCTGGAAGGTGGGGTTTTGAACAGAATCCCCCCTGCCCACGAGTGACTCTGGGCTGGGGTGGGAGGCTGCTGGCTTCCCCGTGGACCAAGTGCCGCTGACCAGCCAGGCCTGTTCCGTCCTCTTGGGAGAGGGTGCAGGCCAGGCCTTGTGGGGGTACCGTGGAGAGGAGCCCATTTACCCGTTTCAGGGTGTGTGATCAACAGCCCAGGGGTCCTTGATCTGTTCCCAGAGAGTTTTGGGGGTGATCCTCTGGACGGGATGCTTGTTTGCCAGGAATCAGATGTTTAAATAGCAGACCCCACCCTCAAGGATGATGTTCTCTTGCCTGGTGTATTCATTTGGTGTCGGTTTGTTTGGAGTTGTTTGTTCAAATTTATTTAAAGGATAACTTTGTAGGGCAATCAGATTCATGCAAATGTCCATTTGTGCGTATATAGATGGCTGTGTGCATATGTGTTTATGTATATGCATTTGTATGTGTGTATATGTTTACATATGTATGTATGTGTGATCTATATAAAGAAATGAAAATGAACCCAAGTCACGTTACTCATCCATCACATCTTATTCCATCAAACAAGCAACGGGGCACTCAGAATCCGCCCTCACATTTGGCTTTTTTTAGAACCTTGGCTTCTGGACGCTTCTGTTTTGGCCTGTGGTCCCCTCAATCCAAATCTCTCCTAGAGTCTGGAAGTGCATTTTGAGGATGGGTGTGGCAGCTCTTTGCATTATTTTTTCTATAAGCAAATACATCCTTCTAAAGGTCAGGGAACTGTCTGTATGCTTGAGAATGGGGAGAAGACAGCTTTTACTTAAAACATTCAGAGTGTAGAATCCCTAAAAAGGAACTCATTTGTCTTAAATATAATGTAACACCAATTTCTGAAATAACCACGAATATTGGATCCCCTGGCCTGACTGTACGTAGGTGTGTGTCCTGCATATTTCCTATCAAGCGGGTTGGATGTTGGGTGGAGTCTTGTGTCTGCTTCACACTAGCGTACTTCCCAGAGCACGGGTCACAAAGAGGTCAGCCCCTGGCCCCGAGGCCCTTTGGTGACCGTGAGTAGCAGCTCAGGGACTGCCTGGTCAGCCCTGTGTGGCAGAGTTTATAAGTTTGCCTCCCAGAACCTTGAGATGCCCAGGGAGCGGCCATCCTGCATGACCCAACCTTGTAGCTCCATCTTCTGAATGCGACAGACACACTTCTTGAGATGAAGGTGGTTTCAGGGATTTTCAAATTATTGAATGGACCTCTCGCCTGCTTTTGTGCATGTTAGAACTGTTCTCTCGTGCTTGCAGAGCAGGGATCCCTGCGGGCCAGCTCATAGTCACCCTAACTGTTAATAAGATGTTCTTGGTGCTGCATGTAGAAGGGGCCCAGGAGACTTGAGTTCAAATCTTGGTATTCCTTGGTCAGCTCTGCATCTCACGGGGACACAGTCTTCTCATCTGGGAAATGAGGGAAACACCAAACCTACCTCATGGTAACAAATAAAAGAAAAATAAATTAAAAAATGGTAACAACTTAGTGGCTGTCGTCACCATCATCATAGATTGTCATGTCAGATAAAACCCAGGCTGTATAATTTGCCGGGAGCATTTAGAAGTACCTTTACCGGCACCTTGGATTCCTTCTAGCCTCCACAGGAGCTCCCTGGGGTGGGCCTTGCTGTGCCCTCCACTGGGCTGTCCCCACTCGATGCCCAGCATGGGACTAGAACCTTCGCTCTGGACCAGCTGGCTCTGCTGGGCCTCTCAGGCCCCATGTTGTCATTCTGGTTATTTCCGCATTGCCCTAATTGAGGCCGTATCTGTGTGATCAGGATGCAATGTCTGAACGGTGCCCCGTTCTGGCGGCTGCCATCCAGGTTCTCATTCCAACAGTTGCCCCTCTGCATCTATTGTCTGCTTCATCAGATAAGATGACATTAGACGTGGTGCCACTTTTCCCTTGGCTTGGAGGCGCTAGGGACTGAAGAGGGCCACGTCCTCCTCCCTTCACGGAAGGTGGGATCACAGCCCCTCACATCCACCTTGGGCGTCACCCGCTTCCTTTCAGCTGAATGAGCTGAAATCCCTCCACCATCCATTCCACCCACACACAGGCCCCCACCCGTCACTCCTATTGTAGCCGAGAGGGAAAAAGACTTTTAAGGATTTGCTAATGGTAATGAAAACTATTCTGATATAGCATTAAGGATTTTGCTCCTGAAATGTGTTTAATGTAAATATGCTGTCAGAGACCCTTCAAGTAATTGACACAAGCAGATGATTAGCAGTGTTCTCAACGGTGTTTTTGCATAATCTTACATTTTGACAGAACTCCTCAGCCGCGTTTTATTGTCAGTGCTCCGCCATCAGGAGGACTTCCTTCCGTGGCAGCACTTACTTTGTCATTATGCATCTTGTAAGAGGTCATTTCTCCTGCTCTGTGTGCTTGGAGGAGCATCATTACTTGGTTTGGGGAATGTCTTTCTATCAAGGAAGCCCTCTTGATGAGTCAACTTTTCACTAACTTGGCAGAAACTGGAGCTGCCACTTCCCAGCCCTGACCTGGGCTTGGGGAACAGCTGCAGACAGCCAGGGGGTCAGCTCCCAGAGAGGTGGGGGACCCAGCATGAGAGGACAGTGGTCACTGTCAGCAGAATAGAGGCCTAGACCTGCCCTTGTCCCCATCTTTGCCCTGTAGCCCCACTCCCGGGAAGCCATCCTCTGCAAAGCTAGTTGTAACCTACTTTCTGAGCTGGACTTTTTTTTTTCCTTCCGTGTTGAATTGAGTTCATCTTTGGTGATGTTAGAAAAAAAAAAAAAATGGTGTTCAATTATAATCATATCTAACTGCCCCAAATTAAACTGCCTTGATCCATAAGCATTCATAACGGCATACAGTTAAGTTACATTAATAGTCAATATAATAAACCTTCACCTTTATTGAAGCTGCTCTTGTTTCTACAGCAGTTCTTTAATCTATCTCAATAGATTTCTGGTGTACAGCACATATAGATTGGGCCAGTGACAAGGGTTAGAGTAGTCTTGTAGAACATATACTTGTAGCTCTGAAAAGCCCACATTCATCAGAGGATGAAGTCGATCAGATTGTACCAGGATCAATGGAAGGCTTCTGGGATCCCTCTTAGGCTTGTAATGTGTTCACCTTCCATGGAGAGGATTCACACACACATACACACACACCCTCTCTCTCTCTTTCTTTCTCTCTCACACACGTACGCACCCTCTGTCTTAAAGCCATTTATCTCTGAATGTCAAATTGCAATAATTAACCATTATTGATCTTAAATTCAATTAACTTCATTAACACAGGTCATGATGAGGGTGCTTGTAAGGGAAAGGCATTTGACAAGTGTCTTTGCTCATGTGACATTCCGTGTTCACCGTGCTGGCTACAGACTGTTCAGACTTCCTCTCAGAGAGGCATAAAGGACCACTCTGAGACACGGACCCAGGACTGGGTGAGGGATCCATGCCAGAGGGCTTGTGCAGCAGGAGCTGGGGGCACTGCAGGGCTGCGTCAGGCACCCTTGAGAAATGGAGACACAGGCGTTTAAGGCTCCAGTGTTGGGACATGCTGCCTCAGTCCCCAGGTGCTCACCCCACCTCTTGCCTGACCATGTTGTCTTGTATGCCACAGCCTAGTCACAGCCATCGTGCAGAAACTTCCAGGGTTTGCTTGTCTCAAAAATCAGCCTTTCCATTTGTATTTTCACATCAAAAAACCCAAACCAGACCAAAAAACTACTTTCCCTTTTGACCAAGGAGAAGAGGAAAAACACCAGATCCCACAGTTGGGACCAGCAGAGGGCTCTGGGCACCCCCCACTGAGTGACATTTGCTCCTTTCCTTACTGTGTATAATTTGTGTTATTTAATTTTCACGATATCCCCCCCTCCCCACACAAGGTCAGTGATATCACCCCATTTACCAAGGGTTGCATGCCACACTGTTCAAGAAAAAGGGACCTGTCCCTCTATGTCCTCACATTTAAGCAGTTTCTTTTTTTTTACTTTTCTTTTCTATTTTTTGGCTGCACCATGCGGCATGTGGGATCTTAGTTCCCCAACCAGGGATTGAACCCGCATCCCCTGCAGTGGAATCTGGAGTCTTAACCCCTGGACTGCCAGGGAGATCCCTTAGCAGCATCTTTCCTTGTGTCTTCAGTAGAAGAACAGAGAGATGCAATAGGAAAGCCTGGCTTCTGACTGCCCTTCTCGTTCTGAGTTTTCGGATCATGAGGGCTGTTTCCATCCCCTCATCTCTGTCTCTGAGCCTCCATCTCCCCGTCTGTTAAATGGGGACATCCGTGGTGTCCCTTTCCCTCCCAGGTTGCTAGCTAGCTGGGCAGAGAGCCTGCACCGGAAGTCCCCAGGGATGCAGAGCCCCCATGGGTGTGCGCGTCCCGCGGGGCACGATGGAATGCTCCTGGCACTTGACCACTGGTTCTGGGTTTTTAATTCTTTGTGGAAACGCTGCTTGGCACTGAAGTATCTCAAGGAAACAACACCAAACAAACACAAAAGACCAGGAGGAAGTCTGCTTTCCATATTTGTGACGTCTTTTCATTTGAAAGTTTGATTCAATTCAGGGAGATTTACCAAGCATCCAGCCTGGGCCAGGCCCGGTGCGGGGGCTGTGGAGGCCATGTCCTTGCCTGCCTGGGCCTAGTCCACTGTGGATGCGAGTGGCGGCAAGATCCCTGGAGAACTGTAAGCACACAGGGGTCAGAAGGACTGGCTGAGGGTGGAGAGGGCAGCAAAACCCCACCCAAAATGGGACGTCAGCTGGGCATCCGGAGGTGAGCTATTCCTGTCACGTGAGCAGAGGTGCAGAGGGACCTTCCCTGGGTACTCAGGAGGCACCATGGGAGCCGGGAGGTGCTGAGGTCACAAAGGTCTCAGGGCTGCCTGAGGAGTGGCATTTACCCAGGAGACCCTGGAGAGGGAGCACCACCCAGCCCTGTCCCCAGGCCAAGCACTGCGTCCGCTGAACCGTCTCAGGAAATGCCTGCGGGTCCCCACTCAGGCCCCACTGCAGAACGGTGGGTGTTCAGAGTCTTAGGAGCACAGTGTCTGGGGCTGCCCTTAGGGAATGGCAGGGAACAGCCCGCAAAGCCAGTGGCAGCCAGGGGAGGCATCTTCTGGTTTGCTGTAAGGACTTTCTCGCCACCTCAGAGCCTAGGATTTCTGGAGCACCTGTGTTAGACTTCCCTGGCGGCTCAGAACTTCCCTCGTGGCTCAGATGGTAAAGCATCTGCCTACAATGCGGGAGACCTGGCTTCAGTCCCTGGGTCTGGAAGATCTCCTGGAGAAGGAAATGGCAACCCACTCCAGCAGTCTTGCCTAGAAAATCCCATGGATGGAGGAGCCTGGGACACTACAGTCCATGGGGTCGCAAAGAATCGGACACGACTGAGCGACTTCACTTTGTGTTGGATTCAAAAATCCAGGCTCTAGAGCCTTTCGTCGGCCCTAAGAAGGAATAGGACAGGAGAAGGAGGAGTGGAATAAAGCAAGTTGTGGGCCTCTCTGTACCTTCTGGCTGTCTCATTCCACCCTGAGGTTACACTGCAGACCTCCTCCCCAGCGCTCCCCCACTAGTCACACAGACCCCCTGTCCCTGCGACGTTCATCTCAAGGGCTCAGGAGAGTCCTTGGGGTGATCCCAGAGCTGCATGGAGGAGCATCGAGGACTCTGCCCCATGAGAGGATGGGGCTGACCTGGTGGCAGCTGTGATCTGAAAGAAGTTCCACTGGCTCCCACCCGTGGCTGAAGGAGCCGGGCCCCATGGGTAGTTTGGGTGTTACTACAGCTAGATGCTCGGGGAGCCCAGTAGCCTTCGAGGTTGGTGGAGAGTGGCTGTCACCTCCTCCTTCCACTAAGGTCAGTGGTTTCATCACAAAGCTCCCCCGTGTCTCTGCTTACCATAGTTCATCATGACAGGTGACGTCCTCAGTAGAATGCCTTGAGGTATGCCTTGAGGTGTACGTCCCACCCGTCTGGTCCCTGAAGGCCTTGTGACTTTGGATCCAGCCCGCCACGCAGGAGACACACTCTCACCCCACACCTGCCGTCCTTGGATAAGTGAGTAGAAAGGGGCTTTGCCTAGTGTATGCTTTGCAGACAGTGCCCAGTACAGAGCCTGACACACAGGAAAATGTACTAAAAATACATTTCCTTTTACACATCTCAACATTTCACAATACATTCACAGATGTGTGCTCGTGAAAATGTCAGACCAGGCAGAGGAGAGGCCCCCTTCCTCCCCCATCTCCTGCCATCTGCCTCCACAGCCATGTATCCCCTCTGGCACCCAGAGAATGTGCCCCACATCTCCGAGGGGATCCTTTTCCTGGGGTGCCCATCACACAAGCTCACACAGAAAACAGGGATCCGTGTTTGTGTTTCCGAGACTTGCTCCCTCCACTGACACTTACCAACACGTCTTAGAAATCGTTCCACATCAGAATTTATAGAATCCTCTCATTCTTTTGAGGTTAGCGTCTTACTCAGTATAATAAACAAAAAGATAGCCAATAAATAACGAGTGTAGAGGCCGATGAGTTTTCCCCAAGTGAATACGGTTGTGTAACCAGGATCCCAACCCGGAAGTAGAACATTTCCAGCACTCTGAGAGTCCCTGGTGCCCGGGTGCCCACTCCCGGTCACCAGGCCCCCTCCGTGGAACTTCACAAATCAGTTTTGCCTGATTCTTGAAACTTGTTGAAGTGAATTCAGACAGTATCGTTCCTGCATCGTGTCATCTGTGAGGCTCGTCCCGTTGTTTTGGATGGTGGTTTGTGTGTTTTCACTGCCGTGCACCATTCTGCTGTACAGGTATCCTCACGCAGTTGGTGGACATTTGGGGTGTTTCCAGTCTCTTTGCTGTTACGAATGATGTGCCAAAGGATGTTATGGTCCTGGTTTTTTGGTGGGATATGTATGCGTGTCTGCTGGGTAGTTACCTAGGAGGAAAATTGCTGTGGCCCAGAGTGTATGTAGGTATAGCTTCAGTGGATCCTGATACATAGTTTTTCAAAGAGTTCCAGTTGCTCCGCATCTTAGCTGACACTGGTATTTGTCTCTTATTATTCTTGTAAATCGCTGCATACTATTTCATGGTATGGGTGTACCTTAGGTTGTTTATCCAGTTTTTTTGGTATTAGAATTGTTGCTGAAAACACCCTAAACACAGAGCAGTTTTTGTTTTTTTGTTTTGTTTTTTTGTACATGTGTATTTCTGTAGTGTAGATTCCTAGCTGTTTTAAGGAATATAACAGATTTTCAATATTTATACATACTGCTAAATTACCTTTCACAAAATGACCATGACAAGTAATATGCTGACCGCTAGTGAGAATGCCACTCTCACTATGTAATGTTTTAAGTTTATTTTTTCTCTCCCCCTCTGACCCCTGGAAGGATGGTGATGTGTTGAGGGTTCTTGAATTTAGTACAAGAAACACATAAGTCAGACAACATAAACATCGGCGTAAATGAGTTGTTGTTGTTCAGTCTCTTAAGTTGTGTCTGACTCTTTGAGACCAGTTGAACTTTAGCACACCAGGCTTCCCTGTCCTTCAGCATCTCCCTAAGCTTGCTCAAACTCATGTCCAGTGAGTCAGTGATGCCATCCAACCATCTCATCCTCTGTCATCCCCTTCTCCTCCTGCCTTCAATCTTTCCCAGCATCAGGGTCTTTTCAAATGAGTCAGTTCTTTGCATCAGGTGGCCAAAGTATTGGAGTTTCAGCTTCAGCATCAACCCTTCCAATAGGTGAGACAGGGTATTTAAAGAAAACATGTAATGTGATGCCAACCAGCTATCAGGCAGTATTTATACATTGGTAGGGGAAAGCTATTTTAATAAATAGAAATGAAATTGAAGTCTATGGGTATTTAGGTCAAAATTATAAAACATAAGTTTATTTTTTTCAAGCTGACTGGGGAGATGACACCCTTGTCTTGGCTGTGACCTGTCCATTCAAATGGTAGTTACATTGTATTAGCCGACCCAGGTGTATGCTCTGTTCGTGCGGTCTGGATGCTGGCAGAGTGCTAAGTGTATACGCAGTCAGTGCTGGCTGAGTGCCTGTTGAGTGCTGGGTTGTAGCTGGCCAATCACTGCCAAGGTCTCCCTGTCCAGGTGGCTACCATGCTGGTGCCCAGGGAAGTGATGGAAAGGCTGGGCTTCTCTGGGGTCAGTGGGAGCACCCTCTTTCCCACTTTTCCTGTGATCATAAAATGAGGAACCTTGTCAGGACTCCTGAGAAACACTGTGGCCTTGACTCTCTGCTTAGTGTTCTGGGAAATGGTCGCGAGGGTTCAAACATGAAGTGGTGTAGAGTCAGGAGGACACTCGGGGCTGTTCTGCTTGCATTTGAGAGTGTGGAGGGAGCTCTTGGGAGCTTCTGCCTGAGGTTACACTTGGTCTGTGTGGTTCTTAGACTCAGCAGTGCCTACCAAACTCTCTGAATTCAACCAGGAGTTACTCAGACAGCTGACCTGCCAGGTGGTGTGAAGGACGCAGAGGTAAGGAATGCCTGGTTCCTGTAATGTATATGGAGAGGCCCACTGCACCTACTTAGCCCTGGGAAACACTATGAGAGATGCCAGTAGGGATGTTCAAGTAATAATGCCAATAAGCGTTCCTGAAATGTGTCTAGAGTTTAGAGGACTTTACTATCCATTGTCTCATCTCTGAGATTAAAGAGACAGGTGAGAAGGGATTTCCTGGGGGAGGTGGAATGAGCAGGGTTTTGGAGGGCAGGGCTGAGGATGTGAAAAGATGAAGCATCATATGCAAAGTGGAAGAAATGATGTCAGCTAAGGCAAGGCCAAAACAGCATAGCGAGCACAGGTTAGTATGTGCATTACAGGGAGGAGGGCAGGGGAAGATAAACTTAGAAGGTAAAATGAAACTAGGTTATGCTGGCTTTGAATATCAAGCTAAAAAGTCTGTATGGGTGTGTGATCACAAGGGCATTCCCTTGTGATCTCTGTAACCAAGGCCATCTTGGCCATGTGAAAGTAAAGCCCGTGGCTCTGAGGTGTTTATTTTGGTAACTTCTTATTCCTAACCTTAAAGTGTCTAGCATATATACTTAGTTTTGTATGCATGTTGGATGATAGGGTGGGTTTTTGGGTGGATGGATGGATGGTAGTGGATAGATGGCTAGGTGGATTGATTGCCTCCTCTTCCATGTAAATATTTATTACTCTTTTAAAAAAGTCATCAAGTAACCTCCCTGATACAACAGTTTTGATGCTATGGACAACAGCCAAAGAGACTCAGGGAGAATTTGAATTGTACATGTACAGGTATAGCCCATTTGGTAAAGAACTTTATAAGAACTGCCTCAGATTTTCCCCCAACCTATTGCCCAATTCTCATCTGTGGTTTTCCCGGGTTTTGAGATCACTGAGCGTGCAGATGGGTAAGAGTTTCTCTTTGTATCACAGTTGCCTCTTAGGGGACCACATACGTGGTCCTCCTTCAGGAAGTCCTGTGAACCAGAGCTGACGGTGTGTAAGGGTGTGTGAGGCATGACTCTGCTCAGCCATTAGCCAGATTGTTTGTGTGCACAGTTTGAAACGTCCCAGCACCTCTCCTGCCCAGTGTCTGAGATCCCACTCAAGGTGAGAGAATGTCTCTCTTGTCATTTACTAGACCCACTGCAGATTAGGATTTACCTTGTGGATTTTTGTAGAATAACAGAGAAAAAAGGCTACAAGGAAGAGGTTCAGACCCTACATCTCCAGGAGGACAGGGATCTTGGAAATATATGGAGCTCAGAAAGAGAAACAGGAATATGGGGTTCATAGCAAGTTTTACGTCTTTCTCCTCCTTTGCAGAGATTTACCTCCAGAAGCCATGCTTTGCCTGATACCAAGACGAACTGATGGGGGTATCAACCTAGACCCCCCCACCCCAGTCACCACCACCAGGGAGATTACGGTTCTGCCCTGTCAGCTCCGCAGTGGGCTGAGCACTCCTGCAGGGTACAGGGAGTGAGAGTTCAGATGCTCCGTGAGAGTTGGTGGTACAGGGACCACTGTTGATTCACTCACTGGTTCATAGGCGTTTGGAGCCAAAGACAGGGGTGATTCAGCTGGTCCTCAGCTGAATATTATTTACTCTGTCATCTGAAGGTTTGTCTGAGGCAATTGCTTTGCATGTGAGTGTGCCCTTGATATATTTGTTTTTCTTCGCAGTGGGGTTGAAGTGGGCTGAGTGTAGTTTCAGGACTAAAGGAGCTGGCTTCCCTTGCTGATCTCCAGAAGCCTCCCAGCTTCCTGGCCTCTTCTTTGTGTGATCGATCCATACGAGGAGGGTCCCAAGAAATGGAGCGAGGTTGTTCAGAGGGGCTACCAAGAGGGCTGAACACAGCTCTTTCATGGCAATAAGAATCTTAAGGAGACAAGCCCCAGAAGTGTCCTCCATGACCCCATGGCCTGTGGGGGGGCTCCCGGTTTGGCTTCTGAAGGCTCCTAGCCTTGTGTTCTCCACCACATCTAGAGGAACAGGCCATGGCCTGGATACCAGGTCTTCAGGATGGGCTGGGTTTTCCAGCAGTGGGGAGGTGTCCGCTGGATCTCACTGTCAGTAGCCTCGTAGAGAATCAGCAGGAGCCCATCGTGGCTTGCACAACCGCTGGCCACTCTGGCTCTGCTGAAGGGTGGCATTGCCTTATTCCATGCTGACTTGCTCTACCGATCAGCTAATGCCATGCCTTTCTTGGCATGAAAGCATTGCAGCTTTATCAACACAGGGACACCCAACCGAACAAGCATTCATCTCACACATTACATCAAATTAACGTGTACAAAATTAATATTCTTGACCTTGCTAGTGGGAAGCGCAATCAATCTGGGAGGTTGTCATCCCTCCGTGGCCAGCCTTCTGGAGAAGTCCTGACCATTAAGCCACCATTTTCCTTCCCAAAGAGCCATGCATCCCAGCCCCCCACCACCCAGCCTGCTTTGGTCCTTTGGAGATTCTCCTGGTTCCTGAGAGGCTCCTGGTCTCCCTGGTACCATGCCATTCTTTCTTTGTCCCCAGAGGCTGTGACCTCTGTCACCCTAGATGGTAGGTGACATCTCTCGTGACTCTGCGTAGCCAAGTGGATGGAGAAAACCTGTGTTCTCTGTCGGGTTGTGACCTCCTGGGTACTGGCCATGAGCACTTCTTTAGAATCAATTGTTTCTCTCTGCTGCCTGTTTAATATCCTAACAGAGGCCCAACAGCTCAGTCTAATCACCTTGATATTACCCAGCGTATTTAGCTGAGCTCCCCTCTACTCCATCACTCACTTTCTTACGCTGTCACCTCACTCTTGGCACAGAAAGGAAGTCTCCCATCAGTGCTGCTCCTTGAAATCCTTCCCAGCCAGCAGCCAGCAGGACATATGTATCCCATCTTGATTTCCACCTTCTGCAGGACCCTGAAGCGACAGGGAGTGGGGAGCTGTCTGGAGGGTGAATGTATTGGTCATCCCTGGCCCAGGTCTGAGCATCCTTCCTGCCTCACTGCCCCTCACACCCTCCAGAGCTCCTGACAGCTCATTTTAGGGGCCCTCAGAACATCAGGGGATAACTCCGGGCTCCCAATCCCAGACAGAGCAGATGCTGTAGAACCTGGCTACACCCACAAAGGAGCCCTCCCTTCCTGTCACAATTAGATGTGCAACACATTTGCAAAGAGAGAGCTGTGTAAAGATAACCCAGAGGGCACGGTGCACTTGGCCTGAGCCCTTCATAAAGCAGAGATTCTTTTGCGAATGGATCAGTCTGTCCCGAATTTCTAGGTGTGTTTAGAACAAGGTGAAACTTGTGACGTTTTCTGGAGACTTTGTGCTCTTTCCCCCCTAAAGAGGTGACTCGGGGCAGAAGCTGACCTGACACGGGGTCATCAGTCAGCCTGGAAGAGACTGCCAGGTTGGAGGCTGCGGGAACACTGGCGGCCAGAGGGGTGTGGTGGCCTCCAGTGGTTGCTCCTGCGGAGAGGCGGTCCCTGGCTCTAACCACGCCCCCAGGGGTGGGCGGAGACTGGGAATCTCCAGCCTGGGGGAGTGGTGGGCGGGGCTGTGGGTGGAGCTGGGCTTGATCCAAAGCCCTAGGGCTTCCTTCCTGAAGATGACCCAGGCCTGGGGCGGGGGAGGGGGGGGTGGTGAGAGTGCATGCAGGTGCTGGGTCAGGAATGTTAATATTGTACGTGTTTAAGCTTTCTTTGCTCTTCATTTTCCTCTCCTTCCCTTTCTTCTCTGGCTTGCTTTCTTTTCCACAGCCCACACCTTCAGGCCGCCAGAGGGAAGGGGATGGAACCCGAACCCATGGGGACCTGTCATCCTAACAGTCCCTGCTAGGTCCCTCTGCCCCTTTCCCTGAAAGTCAGCTGGAGAATCTGGGGCTCTGGGGACCATCACCTCACCCTGGAGACTTCCTTTTCAAGCAGAGGACTTAGCCTAGAGGCTGGGCCAGAACCCCGTGGGTGCGGTCTGCCAGGCCTCATGCACTTCCGTGGAGTCTGTGCACCTGTGTTTGCAGAGCCCTTTTCACTTGGGAAAGCCCTTTCTGCTCACTGTTTGTGACTTCCTTGTTTTGCAAACACCTGGGAGGCAGGTGTGGCAGAAATTGCTTCCCTTCCTCCCTCCAATTCGTGTAGAAACTGAAGCCCAGAGACTTGAAGCCAGTCTCCTGGTCATTTGGACAACACAGGGCAGAGCAGGAGCCAAGACCCAGTTTAGTGTCTGTGACCTTATTCAGTTGAACAGAAAATCGTGCAACACAGGAACACCAACAAAAATGGCAGGTTGTCTGAGTCCAGGCAGGTGCTCTTGTGGCCAGCTCTCCACGTGGGGTAGCTGGGGCTTCCCACCTGTCCCCATCCCTATGGTTACTAGGTGTCTGCTGCTGCTCAGTTCTGGATTCAGGTGTATGGGGGGAGCTGTTCAGAAGTGACCAAGACCCCTGTGATGATCTTGGCATGTTTCTGTATCCAAGCATGTTCTAGGACCCAGGTCTCCCCAGGCATTTAGGCAGGGTGTTTATTAAAATGTGAATTTGGTTCATTAACCATGCAGAGTGGCCTTGGCTATGAGGGGAGGGCAGGAGCAGAGTGAGCATGGCATGCATGAACCCTGAGAAGGGAGAAGAGAACCAAGTCTAGAGCCAATAGCCTTCTTCACAAGCTGTCCAGTTTCAGACTTGCTGCCCACACCTGCCTTTTGGGCAGTTCCAAGTCTCAAATGTGATCATGTGTGTGAGGGCCTGAGAGGAGTTCCTGGCATTTGCTGAGGCCCTACCTCAGGGGCCTGCTCCTCCTGAGGCTCCCCTGGCCAGGTTTCCTCCGCCCACGAAGGCCCAGATCATCTCTGGGGCAGCAGCAACCTCTGTGCCCAAGCCATGTTCCCTTGCGCTGCTCACCAGGTTTGGCTGAGCCTTTAACTGTCTGCTTGGTCATGCCCTCAGCTGGTTAAATTACCCTTAAAATAAAAAATCGCCTTATGTCTTGAGAATCTGAGTGCTCAGGAGAGGCTGAGACAAGGCCTGAGTCTCCAGCCACGGAAATGACCCACAGCAGTGTTGCAGGGCTCCGTTCCCCGTGCCATCCTTGCACCGAGACCCCTTGTTCAGGTGCTCCCCACCACTAGAATCATCTCTTCTCCTGCCTCTTCTCAACTTTGCATCGCTGCTTTTCTTTCTCTCCTTCCCTCCCTCGCACTGCCCTTAGTGGTCTCTCTCTGTCTCTATTTCTCCATCTCTGTGTCTCTTTCTGCCTCTCTCTGTTTCTGTCTCTCTCCATTTCTGTGTCTCTGTTGCTCTCTCTCCGTCTCTCTGTCTGCCTCTGTTTCTCTCTCTGTCCCCTCCCAACACCACCCTAGTCCTAATGGCTTCTTCCCTCTTTCCTCCGTCTTTCTTGCATGATTCTCTGCTCCCTGCCCCCCACTCTCTCCTCTGCCTTCTCCACCCCTGACCTTCTTCAGCCCCACCACCTCCTCTCCCTGCCTCCTGTCCCTTCTCCATCACATCACCGAAGATGAGGATGCCCTGAACCACGGGTTACAGGTATCCTGGACCACCTGTAGGGAAGGGCAGGGAGCAGAAGTCTGAGGATGCTTTAGCCAGTGAAGCTGCCTGCAGCTTCCCAGGCAGTCTTGGGAATTTGAAAACAGTGTTATAACTTCAGAGGGCTCATTTCAGCCTAGAAAATGCAAAACTCCACAGGACAGTTTACTTTGAAATCGCTTCTGGGAGCAGGGCACAGCCACACACCCTTTCCTTTCTCTCTAGCTCCCGCCAGTGCCCCCGCTCCCCAGCCCAGCCCCCACCCCCCCAAGGATACCCTTCCTCTTCCCCTGCTCCTTCATCTCTTCCTTTGGAGAGAGACGCACAACAGAGCAATGAAGGTAATTCCCACTTGCCCAAAAATGAATTCCGTTATGCCCCAGCTTACTGTTTTATATTTATATCAAATGTATTAATTTCTCTTTACCTAGTGGTTGGGTTTAGTTAATGATGATAATAAATATTAATGAGGGTGCTGCTGCCTCCAGACCCTCTGATTGCTGCCCCGGTCAGCTCCTTACTCCTTGGACGTCGTGGGAGGCATGAGCACCTAAGAGCTGTGGGAGGGCACTCAGGACCGTCCTGGAGGGGCAGGACGTGGGACCTGCCCCTCCAGGGGACCCACTGGGTCAGTGCGTGGGACCCACTGAGGTCAGCCGTTAAGGAAGGCTCTGACGCAGCGGCCCAGTCACTCTACACTCCTTCTGTGTGATTCTCTCTGGAGTTAGTCAGATCCCCTTGTACGCCCACTGACACCTGAGGGGTCCCTGCAGAGGGCTTGGGAGTATCTCATTTAACTTGTGGGAACTGCAGTTTCCTAGGCTGTAGAAAGGAAATCATTTGATCCACCTGCCAGGACCATTGAGAGGATTAAATGCAAATAGTTCAGAAGCATGCACATATTAGGTAGCAGTGTGATTTTTTTTTTTCTTTTTTTCATTGCTTGACATTCCAGGGCGTTGCGCTGTGGAACTTTGGAGAAAGTCTCAGCAAGTGTGAGAGCTTTTATTTCTCATGAACGTGTGTCTCTCCCCAGAAATCCCGTTCAGTTCTGGGCATGCTAAGTTCTTGAGTTCATCCAGTTGTTCAGACATGTGTCTTTGGCCCTCAGCTTTGGAGAGATGGGTTTCTGTCTTACTGCCTGAAGAGCTTAGTTTACATTGAGGAAGAGATCAGACAGGGCTATAGAGGGAGCTGTCACTGTAGTCAGTAAGGGCTCACGTCTTGGAGAGGAACTTTCTCCACTGAGCGATTTGAGGGAAGTGACAGGCCCCCGTCCACCCTCTCTTGAGTCTCCACTCGCATCTGCTTCTCTCATCTTTGCACCTGGCAACTTGGTTTGAATGAGAGCTCCTCCCTGGGAGGAGGAGTACAATTCAGGGCCTCTTCTACTGAAGCCAGAAGCGGAAGTTTCAATTTTATTTGTTCAAGAGAAAACGGTGATGCTGAAGCATTCTTGGAGAGAGGTATTGGGGTGTGAGCACAGCCAGGCGTGGCCCCAGTGCAAGGAGATCACCATTTGCGGGGCTTCCACCCCTCTTCTTCAGAGTGGGCTTCTGGCATCCTGTCCCCCAGAGGCCCAGCCTCATGTTGCTCACACTCAGAAAACGGATGCAGGAAGAACTTCGGATCAGACCCCAGCACGTCTGGGACCAGCTGGAGGCTGGATCCATCTAGATGTTTTGGCAACTGTTTAGGAGGTTTGAAGAAGTCATCTACGGTGTTCATTTATTCATTCATATACTCATGCATTCATTCCATGGGTGTGTGTTTGAGTGGTTAATCTAGAGATTTTGGTGGTGTGCCTTGTAAAAAGAAGGGAGTGGGTTAGGTGCTACGGGGACAAAGTTGAGGTCAAGTCCCCCCGCCCCTGGATATTACCTTTCACTGCAGCCCAGGGAGTAGATGGCTCACCCTCCTTTCTTTGAATCTCCCCCAGGGTTCCCAGCATGGGAGGCGGCAGTGCAGAGTTAGAGGCCGTGTCATGCTCTAGAAGCTGAGAGGCTGGAGAGGAAGCAGGACTGAAATGGTGGAGGACTCTGGGGTGGCTGGGAAGAGTTGGAGCTTTCTTCCAAGCCCGATGGCAACTGAGTGTTCATTGGGGTGACATGATCAGCCCGCTGATTGAACATCCAGTGGATTCTGTCTGGAGAATAGAGGGAAGGGTCTGGGGCTGGAGTAGGTGGGGTTCCTTAAGGAGTGAGAGATGCTGGGGGCTGGCCCAGGCCTGGGTCAGAGGGGTCAGAGGCTGGGAACAAGCCTCTTGCTGCTGAACATGAGCTCAACCAACCCGTTTTCTAAAGGAGACAGCCAGTGTCTATTGCTCATTTCCTGTGTGCAGGATGTGAGAGTACAGAGCGGGCCTTTGGCCGTGGAGAATCCAGACAGGAATGTGCAGAAAGTTAAATAGCAGCAAGGGATCAAAGTAACCATCCACAGTAGCAAAGCCTCCTCAGGCCTTGTTACCTGTGCACGATTACCTGTGAGGTCCAAATGGGGGGACAAGGCCTGCCATCGCCTCCCTGAGAGAAGGAGCCCCTGATAGCCAGCCTCGTGGGGCTAGCTTCTCACCCAGCTCCCCCGCACCCTCGGTGACCTCTTACTGTCCACCCAGACTGTGATGGAGACACCCAATCCCCCTCCCTCTTGGCCTGATCCGGGACATGAACTGATCCAGTAAGGACGTTCCTCCTTCTCTCTGGCCAGGGACTTTGCCAGGTAGTGCAGAGCAGAAGGACAAGGGAGTCACTTGACTGCTGAGTGCTGAAAAGGAGCCAGAGTTTAGCAGAGATGAGCCAGAGCAAGCGGGCATGGCCTCACTTCTTTACCTTTTGCTCAGAAAAGCCACAAAATAGAGAAGCAGAGAAGGAGGGCCTGATCCGGCCACAGTGACCTGTCATTTACAAATGGGGAAACGGAGTCCTAGAGAAAGAAAATGGTATTCTGGTGGGGGTGGAGCACGATCAGAATTGGAGGACTGAATGAACCCTTCCACTCTTTCCTGCCCTCTGCCATTTCTCTAGGCCCATTTCTACTTTCTCACTACTTCTTGAAGTTCAGTCATCGAGAGTGGATGTGATATTCTCAGAGGAGTGCAATTATCGCAAAACATAGAGGAAGGATTCACGCAGTGAGGTTCCTGTCAGGGCAGTGTGCAACGGTATTTAGGAGGAGCCTCAGAAGCCACGACAAGGCCAAGGGGTGCTGTGCAGGGTGATGCCGGGTGTCCCCAATCCAGGGCCTCTTGGCCCCGAAGCTTTTTGATTTTCTTCAGAGTAGGATTTGATTGTCAACTGCGAGGTTGGCCTTACTTTTCTTTCATTTTTAATTTCCTCCTCAGTCACGAGACTGATGACATTCTGATACTGCTGTGCGATTTACAAGGCATGTTGGAGTCCACTGGGGGCCAGCTCAGGGTGGGAGCTGATCAAGCCAATGATGGTGCATGTGTGTGTTGGGGGATGCTCCTGACAGTCTGCTGTCCCCTACTTCACTGTGCTGAGGCTTCCAGGGGGCCCACACCGCTCCTGGGTGGCAGGTGGACTGGCAGAGCTACAATATTCCCTGAGCTGGTGGCCTTCGTGACCACCGTTGACTCTGGCTTCCAGCTGCCTGGCCAGATGGGGCCATTTCTGGACCCCTGCTTCTCCTAGCCTGAATTCCGTGGGAGCCTTGGTAGGTGTGGCTCGTGCTGCAGACAGCGGCTCCCACGGGGGCTCGGGGGTCTGCCCTGTGTACACAGGGCTGGGCTTTTCCTTGCACCTCCGCTGCAGGACACAGGCCACTGTGTTTTTGTCCTTCCTTTCAGACTCAGTGTTCCAGATGAAACCCCTTGGATAGGAACATTATGCATACTTGCTCCCAGTGCATTTCTGCAGACAGTCAAACCCAGCTCACCCTGCTCAAGCTCCTCTTAAAAAGGAATGCAAACCTGCCTGGATGTTCTGACCTGGTCCTGCTGGGTGTCCCCTCACCAGGGTGACCAGCTGACCGGTTTTGCCCAGGACTGAGAGGATCCTTGGGATGTAGGACTTTTGGTGCTGAGACTCGGACAGTTCCAGGGAAAATGTGACTCTTGGTCACTCTGCCCTCAGCCACCCTCCCTGCCAGTCCTGTTTGGTGTTTGAGAGCCAGGCTTCAAGAGAATGATGAGCAGAGAGTGTTTGTGCAGAGGGGGCAATGCCTGCTTTCCTTTTTCTCTTCCGCTTCCTCTTCCAACATTCATCTTCCCCCTTATGGTCAGCACCATGGGCCCCCATGCACTGTGGCCCTGGGCCTTAGGAAAGAGTTTGTTTGGCATGTTCATTTGCCAGCTCCAAGTGCACAACCTCAAACTGAAGTCTCACTGAAGCTGACGGAGCAGGACACTTTCTTCTGGTCATCTGCGGAAGGACATTCCACAGCTCGAGCCCAAGACTCTTGCTTCACTGTTTGCATCTGAGCAGAAGCAACCTGGCTTCTACAGCTGCATGTACCTGGACACTATTCCCATCAAGTTCAAATCACCTCAGTGCTGGGACATCAGTAGTTTTTCAGCTTAGAAATCTTGGTACTCAAAGGGGGACTTAGGAACACAAATATATCACTCTTGACCTGGATGGAAGGAGGGTGGGGGGCAGTGGTGAATATGTGTGTCTTCCAGGGAGTCTTCTTGGAGTCATTTCACTGTTTTGTTTGTTACTTTTTCTAGTGTGAAATTGGTTTGGGGGCAAATCTTTAACATCATGGGAGTGAATGCCACAAACAAAGCTTCCTTTTCTTTCCTAAGACTTTTCAATCAGCCATGCAATGTTAGCACTTGAGGCATTCCAGCCTTAGCAGCCGGCCTTTGGAAGCAAACTGGTATTGAGGAGCTGACAAGAAGTTACTTTTCACCCCTTCTCTGCCTTAACACTGTCACTTACCACAGGGCTGGCCACGTCTATTAGTCACAAGACCCAGTCCAACTTGATTTACAGTGTCAGGCAAGCTCCATAAGAAAAAACCAAAGTCACTGAATGCAAATTTAGAATGGAAAAAAAAAAAAATCATTTAGTTCCGTTAGCACAGTGTTCTCCCAGCTTTGCATCTCTGGAGGGCATCTTCTAGAACCCACAGCTGCTCGGCCCTGTTGAGAGTACCTCCACCTGCTCGGAAGCACAGGCTGGATTCACATCCCCAGTTACATTACTTCCAGAAAGACAGGATCCCTGTTGGATGCCCATGAAGCTTATGCTGAGTAAATATTGACAAAGTAGTCTAAAGAGCAAACACTTTGACATTTGTAAGGTCCACTGGAAGGTCTTGTATATATTTATACAGCAGGAATGAGCACCGCATACCAATTTTCCTGAACTTGTTCTGACATAATTCTGCATGGAGAGTGTGTGTGCCGGTGGCTAAGAATGGCTGAGTGTGCACACAGGGGCAGGCCAGGGCTGGGTGGTGGCAGGTCAGGGTCTTCCCTCCCATCTGAAACAAATGAGCACCTGGACCGTGGTAGGAAACTTACTCCAAGCTTTTATAAGACCGACTTTTCCAGAAGGAAGGGGGGAAAAAAAAAAAGTCACAAAACCTTGTTTCTAATTTAGTACAATTGATGTACTTTCTTTTCACTTCGTAAAAATTGTATTGATGTTTTTGGGCTTTATATTTATTAAAGATTGAGCCTCAAAAATGTAATGAGTAAAAAATGCTTGCTTAATTTAAATTGTGAATCTGTCTGTTAAGAAATGCATTAGGGGTAGGAGAAGCATAAGACATATTAATTGACAGACAGGAACTGCTGTCTCTGAGGTTGATACAAGTAATTTATTACTTTAGAAATGAATGCCACCTCCAGAATGTGCTTCATTAATTTCAAATTTAGTTTTAATTTCAAGCTGTTGCCCCTTGAGAAGAATAAGGTGGCAAATTATGTTTGAAGAGCAGATTTTTTTTTTTTTTTGCTCCAAAGAAACACCACATTTTAACTATTTAATTTTACAAATAAATGTGCCCGTCTACTTTGCTTCGTTTCCCCAAGAGCCGAGAAAATGTTCTAGGTAAGGTCAACACTTACTAATGCTTTCTTTTTTCCTTCTCTCCTCCTCCGTGTGTCTCTTCTTTCTGTCCTACCTGTTCCACCTGTTATCAATGCAGCCTATGTTTCAGATGAGTTAAAGGCTGCCGCCCTGGTAGATGAAGACATAGACCCAGGAGAGAGCCCTGCAGATGGAGAGCCGTCGGCTAAGTACATGTGCCCGGAAAAGGAGCTCAACAAGACCTGCCCGAGCTACCAGAACTCCCCGGCGGCCGAGTTTTCCAGCCACGAGATGGACAGCGAGTCCCACATCAGTGAGACCAGTGACCGGATGGCCGACTTTGAAAGTGGCTCCATCAAGAACGAAGAGGAGACCAAGGAGGTGACCATCCCACCAGAAGACACGACCGTATCTGACAGCCTGGAGCAGATGAAGGCCGTGTACAACAACTTCCTCTCCAACTCCTACTGGTCCAACCTCACCCTCAACCTGCACCAGCCGTCCTCGGAGAAGAACAACGGGAGCAGCAGCAGCAGCAGCAGTAGCAGCAGCAGCTGCGGCAGCGGGAGCTTCGACTGGCACCAGAGCGCCATGGCCAAGACCCTGCAGCAGGTGTCCCAGAGCCGCATGCTGCCCGAGCCCAGCCTGTTCAGCACGGTGCAGCTATACCGGCAGAGCAGCAAGCTCTACGGCTCCATCTTTACTGGGGCCAGCAAGTTCCGCTGCAAAGACTGCAGTGCCGCCTACGACACCCTGGTGGAGCTGACGGTGCACATGAACGAGACGGGGCATTACCGCGACGACAACCATGAGACCGACAACAACAACCCCAAGCGCTGGTCCAAGCCCCGCAAACGCTCGCTGCTGGAAATGGAAGGCAAGGAGGATGCCCAGAAGGTGTTGAAGTGCATGTACTGTGGCCACTCGTTCGAGTCCCTCCAGGACTTGAGTGTCCATATGATCAAAACGAAACACTACCAAAAAGTGCCTCTGAAGGAACCCGTCACTCCCGTTGCAGCCAAAATCATCCCAGCCGCTCGGAAGAAGGCCTCGCTGGAGCTGGAGCTGCCCAGCTCCCCGGATTCCACCGGCGGCACCCCCAAAGCTGCCATGGCGGACACAAACGATGCGCTTCAGAAGAACTCCAACCCGTACATCACGCCAAATAACCGCTACGGCCACCAGAACGGGGCCAGCTACGCCTGGCACTTCGAGGCCCGCAAGTCCCAGATCCTCAAGTGCATGGAGTGCGGCAGCTCGCACGACACACTGCAGGAGCTCACGGCCCACATGATGGTGACCGGCCACTTCATCAAGGTCACCAACTCGGCCATGAAGAAGGGGAAGCCCATCATGGAGACGCCCGTCACGCCCAGCATCACCAGCCTGCTGGACGAGAAGGTGCAGTCCGTGCCCCTGGCTGCCACCACCTTCACATCCCCCTCCAACACGCCCGCCAGCATCTCCCCAAAACTGAACGTGGAGGTCAAGAAGGAAGCCGACAAGGAGAAAGCTGTCCTCGAAGAGAAGCCCAAGGAAAAAGAGAAGGCCTGCGAGGAGGAGGAGAAGTACGATATCTCTTCCAAGTACCACTATTTGACTGAGAACGACCTCGAAGAGAGCCCCAAGGGCGGGCTCGATATCCTGAAGTCCCTGGAAAACACAGTCACGTCGGCCATCAACAAGGCCCAGAATGGCACCCCCAGCTGGGGGGGCTACCCCAGCATCCACGCCGCCTACCAGCTCCCCAACATGATGAAGCTGTCTCTGGGCTCCGCAGGGAAAAGCACACCCCTGAAGCCCATGTTTGGCAACAGTGACATCGTGTCCCCCACGAAGAACCAGACCCTGATCACTCCACCCAGCAGCCAGACCTCCCCCATGCCCAAGACAAACTTTCATGCCATGGAGGAGCTGGTGAAAAAAGTCACCGAGAAAGTTGCCAAAGTCGAGGAGAAAATGAAGGAGCCTGAGGGCAAGCTTTCTCCACCCAAGCGGGCCACCCCATCCCCGTGCAGCAGCGACATCAGCGAGCCCATCAAGATGGAGGCATCCAGCGACGGCGGCTTCAAAAGCCAGGAGGACAGCCCCAGCCCCCAGCGGGACGGCTGCAAGGAGGGGAGCCCCCTGGCAGAGCCTGTGGAGAACGGCAAGGACCTGGTGAAGCCCATGAGCAGCGGCCTGAGCAGCAGCACGGCCATCATCACCGACCACCCACCCGAGCAGCCCTTCGTTAACCCTCTGAGCGCCCTGCAGTCGGTGATGAACATCCACCTGGGCAAGGCCGCCAAGCCCTCCCTGCCTGCGCTCGACCCCATGAGCATGCTTTTCAAGATGAGCAACAGCCTGGCCGAGAAGGCGGCGGTGGCCACCCCACCACCCTTGCAGTCCAAGAAGGCAGACCACCTCGACCGCTATTTCTACCACGTCAGCAACGACCAGCCCATAGACTTGACGAAAGGCAAGAATGACAAAGGCTGCTCTTTGGGTTCAGCGCTTCTGTCACCCACGTCCGCTTCCCCGGCAACCTCCTCATCCACGGTGACAACGGCAAAGACATCTGCCGTCGTATCATTCATGTCAAACTCGCCACTACGCGAGAACGCCTTGTCAGATATATCCGATATGCTGAAGAACTTGACAGAGAGCCACACGTCAAAGTCCTCCACCCCTTCCAGCATCTCTGAGAAGTCTGACATTGACGGGGCCACCCTGGAGGAGGCCGAGGAGGCGACGCCCGCGCAGAAGAGGAAGGGCCGCCAGTCAAACTGGAACCCCCAGCACCTGCTCATCCTCCAGGCGCAGTTCGCCGCCAGCCTCCGGCAGACCTCGGAGGGAAAGTACATCATGTCGGACCTGAGCCCCCAGGAGCGCATGCACATCTCCAGGTTCACCGGGCTCTCCATGACCACCATCAGCCACTGGCTGGCCAACGTCAAGTACCAGCTGCGAAGGACAGGTGGAACAAAGTTCCTCAAAAACTTGGACACCGGCCACCCTGTGTTCTTTTGTAACGACTGCGCGTCACAAATCAGGACTCCCTCCACATACATCAGCCACCTCGAGTCACACCTGGGCTTCCGGCTACGGGATTTGTCCAAACTGTCCACTGAACAGATTAACAATCAGATAGCACAAACCAAGTCACCGTCAGAAAAACTGGTGACGTCCTCCCCCGAGGAGGACCTGGGGACCTCCTACCAGTGCAAACTTTGCAATCGGACCTTTGCGAGCAAGCATGCGGTTAAACTTCACCTCAGCAAAACACACGGGAAGTCCCCTGAGGACCACCTTCTGTATGTTTCTGAGTTAGAGAAGCAGTAGCGTTTGCTTTTGATTAAAGTGACTGTAATTCGCTTTGAGGGAAACTGTTGCAGGCACCTTAAGGCCCCTCTGTCTTGTTCTTGGCACATGGTCTTATTTTAACTGCAGAGAATCACTCTGGGCTGGACTGTTTTGTATAACTGTACAGTGTTTAATAGAGGTGCATACTCAGCTGTTGTTACTGGTAAAATATGAAGGTTAAAACGCAGTGGTAAGTGTTTGGAACTTTGTGTAAATGGGATTTAGTTGTGAGCATCCCCTGATGCTTCAAGCTGCATGCATTAACAGACAGTTTAATTAAGCATTTATGACGAAACCGGGCACACTTTTCCACGCGGCTCAAGTGTGCTGGCATTTTTCACCCTTTCATCTTTAGCCCTCTGAGTACTTTGAAGCACTTTTGCATTAATTTGGTTAAAAAATAAAATAATAATAATAATGTATGAAGCTCTGTTTTTTAAACTCCTTACCAGCTTAGTTATAATTAATAATATGAACCTCCATTTATGCAGGTCTGCAGGGGTATAACACGCCTTGAAATTTAAAAGAATATTATTTTCACATTGAAACATAGATGTATATATTGTATAGATTTCAGACTCTCTTATGAAAAATGTGATTGTGGGTAAATGACCTTTTTTCTTGCATTTATAGCAACAGTGTTTTATGTACCTGCTATGCTCTGGGCATAAGCCGTGCCTATGTATAGTGTATATTTCTTTTTCTTTTTTTTTAAGGTCTATGGGTTTTGTTTTTTACATGCAAACATTGTAAATTATACAGAAGATACCACAGATAGCATTTATAAAGTATACAGAAACATTATCTGAAAGCAAAGTATGATTGTTTGTTTTGCTATACAGTACATCTATATTGATAGAGGTTCACATTTAAATTATACATATTTATTAGCATCATATTATCATTTGTTTTGAGCAGTCTGAATAAACGAGGCCAGGAGATCCATCCATGGCAGGCATCATAACTATTTTGCACATTATTTTTAAAGGTATTTATTAGAAATCAAAAAAAAAAAAAAAAACACGCTCAAAATAAACTCAGTGCTCAAAGGGTTAAGTCTATTTGAAAAGGAAAAAAAAAAAGAACAAAAAAAAAGAGAGAGAGAGAGAACTTGTACTGTATTTCCTAAACATTGATAAAGCCTTTAAAATGTTTGTACTGTAATACTTTGCTTAAAAGTCACGAGGCATTCTGTGATACAACCTCTTTTACTTATTTATAAGCCCTCTTGGTTGCTATTCCATATTGTAGGACGCCTTTTTATTTCAATTGGTAACTTTCTGTTTTGTTCTTCCTAATTATTCTCCCAAGATCCCACACTGCAGCTTTATCTTTAGGCTTATGAAAGGTAACCCGTGGTTACCGGCTCTCCAAGTGATTCTGTTCTTCTCCATTTTTGGCAGTTAATTTGCAGAAGTAACTGACAGCTGACACCATATGAGAACCTATGTATAAAATATTGGCATGTAAACAGCACAGACACTCTGTGCCCTGTTTTGTTGTTGACAATGAACCACCATTATGTGACTCTTCATATAACCCTCTTTTCTACGGCAGCATTAAAATTGTCTTTTTGCTATAATTTTGTGTTGCGTTCACAATTATGTCTGAAATGTGCTACGACTAACGAGCACATTAAAATTAAATTGTATGCGATCTGTTTATGACTGAGTTGGTTGCTGTGTCTGCCAGGTGCTGGCAGTCGGAAGCCGCCCGTAAATCAAGGGAGTTTTAGTGAACTTTGGGCTTGGAGAGCAGCGAGCATTCACTCAGAGGTGGCGTGGACAGAATTTTCCCCAAGAATAAAAATGTAAAAGAAAGGAAGATGTTCCCTTGGGGTTAGATTCTTGCTGGGAAGGCGATGTTATCAAGTATCGGTAGTGAAGCTTCGGTCACACCTGGCGACCCGCATGGGGGCGGGAGTTGGGTCTCCCATCTGGATGAGAGAAGTCCAAGTCAGGACCCTGAGCCCTGCCCATGGCAGATGGGAGGAAAGGTTTTTGGAAGGCTCGGTGCAGGGCGATTCCTTCCTGTTGATTCGGGATTTTCAAGGAGCAGAAAACAGAGCCCAGCTGGGCAGGTGGACCCTGGGTCCATGCTCTCTCTTCTGTGCTAAAGTGAGCACGGATAACGAGGTGCAGGGGGGCGGGGAGCCTGAACTCATCCACGGGAGGAGTGGGGAGAGCATTTATATGATAATCACAAGCTTTTATTAGCCCCGGCAAATCATGCCAACAAAACGCTGGGAACATCATGTAAAATTGTAAAATACCTTTATTACTATATTCAGACTACTCTTGCAGTTATGTGGAATCATAGCTCCTAACCTAGAATTATACAAATGAGAGATGTATTACATCCATGTAATATATAAAACACCTCCACGTTAAAAAAATACTCTTTTATTAAAAATTTAAATTAAGCCCTTTCAGAGATGTTCGGCAACACGCCTACGTTTTTTGTTCCCCCCATTCATCCCCACCCCTTTTAGTCAAGATGAGGCCAAAATTTCTGTCTGCTCTACTTTCTCTCAGCAATCCATCTCTGGGTTTTTAGAGAGAAACTCACTAGAGTTTAAAACGGGTTTCTGGCAAGTGGGGAGGTCTGTGTTGGCTCTGCTTGCCCTGTGATGCAGACAGTCGGACTGTGGCCTCAGGCACTGCAGAAGGGCTTTCTCTTCTGGGTCTCCAGCCTTGTCGTCTTCCCCATCTCCTCCCGGGTGGCCGCCGCAGTCCCTCCCAGAGCGGCTCTTCACTCCTGTCTGCCCCTACCTGGGACATCGTACGTTTCCCCCGGGGGCCCGGCTCCCCCCAGAACCCGGCTCAGGACAGATACACCCTCCCCGCTGTGCCTTCCGCATCTTCACATCCTGGAGCCCAGATTTCCACTCTTGAATTTTTCACAGATTAAATATAGCATCGGTTTATTAGAATCCAAAGTCCTGCATCTAACAGATTAAACTGACAACACTTCCATCACCACCAGGGCCCATGTGGCTTGAAGGGAGAGGGGATTTGTGCAAGTGAGGCTGAGAACCCCACCCCCCATTTACAGTTTGGGAGAAGAACCTGATGCCCTGCCCATCTCCTCCTCACCCCACCTACAGGGTTAGCTTTAGGAACTTCAGTTTGGGTATAAAAGAGAGGAGCTATGGCCAAGACAGGTGGCAAGCTCTTGGCCCCCGAAGGTATAGCCAAGAAAGGACCACTCATATTAAGGGGCCCAGAAATCAGCTTTACCTCTGGAGGAAACAGTGACTAGGCGGTGGAGGGCCTGAGGCGTGAGTGCAACCTAGCCTGGTACAATGGTCATTCCCCGAGCATGCATCATGGCAGGAGGCGGGGCTGGCTGGGACCGGCATGGAAATGGAGGGCCATTCACTCTCAAGGTCGTTTCATCAAACCCTTCCCTGGCTGGAGAGAGAGCCACTATCCAAAAGAGCCTCCAGTCACAGCCCAAATGGCCCTGGTTTTCCTGAGACCAGTAGGGGAGATCTGAAGTTGGGTTCCCAGTGCAATGTAGTTGGGCACTCGTTCTCCTACCATTGATGTTAATAGAGAAAGTGAGAGCAGGAAGGAAGGGTCATCCAAGTCAGGTCTTTAAATGATTCCAGGGAGGCGGAGGGATGGTGCCAAGTGAGGGAGGTTTTAATCACAGGTGTGTAGGTGACCCCGACCTCACCCCGCCCAAGCCCAGGCTTGTTGCAGCCTTACTGTATATCTTCGAGCCATCACATTTACGCAGTATCTTAAAATAACATTTGTGATAAATGTGCAATTTAACTAATTTATGGTGCTATGATGTGCTCAGGGCTACATGCAAGATGAAAATCTTAAATGGAGCTTGAACAGCTCACTTCACAACAAGAAATCAATATGCCACATCTTAGCTATTCGCTGCCGTCAACATTTAGCAAAAAATATCAGTGATGTATCTTTAAGTTTAAGGCAGCAAGAATTCTATAATTAACCAAAATCTTACATAGTTAAAGAGGGTGGGTTATGATGAAGACCCAGATCTCCCTGGCATCTTCGTTCTATTTTCATTCTGCAAAAAAGAAAAAAAAAAATATTGATAACCACCAAAGAGGCGTTTCTTTGCCTGGTGCTAAGGAGAGCTTAGGTGGAGGTGGTTAGCCTGGGAGGGTTCCCCAGCAGAGCTCAGGGCTGTGGTCTGCAAATCTAGAATTCATTCTAAACAATCAGACCACGCCAACTAGGTGGACTTCATTGCCCTCAATCCTTGACCTACCTATTGTTTCACAGACCTGGTGACTGAATACTTGACAAAAGGCCATAGTAACTGTCAAGCTCTGGGGAGAGTCAAGCTCCATCTTGAGAACAGAACCCTGAAGAGAGGAGTCTGAGAGTGGTCAAAAGACAGGAGGTGATGGGAAGAAACAAGGCTGCAGTGAACAAATCCGGTACTGAAACTATTGTCTCCCGAGATTTCTAAGTCATCCAACAGAAAAAAAAAAATCAAATGATTTTATTTTTTCAGATTCATCTGTGCAGCTCTTTTGAAATTGGAAAATTGCAATCACATTTTATTCTGTTGACTATTTAGCACAAAAATAATCCACTTGGTATTAAAGGAAGCAATCATAAGAATGAAAACACACAAATCCCAACACCACTCTTCAATAATAAATACTTTAACTTTAAAATAATAGCTATTATCCTTTTAGCTAATGGCGAAATTACCATTTTTACTCTGCCAGATAGTTATTCTTTTGGTAATAGAAACACTAACCTTTTTTCTCCCTAGGGATTTATTAGTAAGCACGTGTAATCTTTGGCAAAAGGGAACCTGAAAATGCATTTCCCTGGGGACCTGGCGCCAGTCGATGCCTTTCAGCCTGCGGCTGACCTTGGAGACGCAGAAAAGGTACTTGTGCTTCTGCTCCCACGCGATTCCAGGGTGCGTTGGCCTTTGCAAAATATGCTATAGTTAGCTTCAAAAACCATCTCACTCCTTTGGGGGAAGGCCTCAGCTCTGTCTTACAGCAGAAAGCTTCTGGGAGGGGAATTTTCTCCTGACAAACCCCACCTCCCTGTGTGTGCGATATGGCAGACTCTGCCGAGGCCTGGACTCCCGGGATCAGTGCAGAGCAGGGAGCACACAGGATTTTGTTTCTAGAGAGATGCTCGCTCTCCACACAGGCATCAGGTTTCCCCAAGCCAGAGGCGGATGCACCATTTTCAGTCTCCAAAGATCTGACAGGAGGCCACCCCTAGGAGGATTGTAACGGCGAACATTTGGGTGGGCTTTGATGGTTCCCAAGGCATCGCAAATCACCCTTGATTTGGGACCATGTTTCCCGCTCAACCAAAACGTGGATTTGCCACATTGTTGGTCAGTGACCTGACAGTCCCGCACAGCCTGATGGTGACTCAATCAGCCCATGGCTGTGGACATCAAGAGTGACTTAAATCAAAGTTAGCAGCTTCTTGAGGCTCGGCATTCAGGGGTCAGTGCCCTTCCCTACGTCCAAAGAGCCAGGTGTTTTCAAAATTAAATTCTAATGATAAAAGATCAGAAGAACTGCTTTTCCACCACCTTTGTGTAATGTCATGTACTAATATATTCTTAATAAATCATCCCTGATGATAATGATGATAAGCAAGGTGACCTCTTCCCAGAGATTAACATCCACAATTAGCTACTCAGGAATTAGGATACACTATTATTTACTGTCTAACCTGAGCAGTCCAACATAGTGGCCATCAGCCACACGTGGTCATTCAAATTTAAATGAAATAGAGTAAAACATTTCATTCCTCAGTCTTACCCCACTTTTCAAGCGCCCAGTAGCCACATATGGCTAGTGTCCACTCTTTTGGACAGCACAGATACGGAACATTATTATCATCACAGGACGTTCGCTTGGACAGTGCTGTCTATACCAGTATTTAAAAGCTTCTTCCTAATTAAGAGCTCAGACCTTAATGATGAAAGTGTGTTTGCAGTCCATGGGTATTTCTAAGAATCTTTATTTTCCCAGTATGGGTGCAGGCAACATTATCACATGCTAATATCTCTGATCAAAGCCAAGGACATACGTAATTAACCTTGAGCATAAAATTATAAACAGAAGTGCAGGCATCAGTGTATAAAGTTGTGGATGGTTCCCCATGCTGTGGGTATTGTCTGGGCTGCAAACTCCAAAGCCCAGAGAGCTGATGGATGTGGCCATGACCTTGCTTTGCCCTTAGCTGGCGATGAATCAGGCAGTCCCTTGCTGCTCTCTTTGCCCAAGTGGACTTGAATCCTTTCCTGGGACTTGGAGACGCAAGACATGACTCTGAGACTGGCATGGCTCTTAGTCCTGACACGTGAGGCCTGAGGGTTCCATGCCCACCCGTGCCTGCAGACCCCACCAAGCCTCTATCTCCTCTGCTGTAGCCCCAGGCAGCAGCAGGGGGTGGGGGTGGGGCCCCATCCTGCTCTCTCTTTAAAAATTAAAATATATAAATAGGACTTGGGAAACGACTTTTTAAATTTGGAGGGTTAGGTTTGAAAAATTATTGCGTTTCAACATTTCACTTCCATTATTTTTTTTTTCCCACAGCAGGATTCCAGGACACATTTACGACCGTCATAATTGTGAGTTAGAGATCTCCCAGGCCAAGTGAAATGAAATTACGAGAAACTGAAATCTGTTTTAATTGGAGCATTTATGGAAAAAAGAAGTCAGGGTGGCTGCTTTTTTCCTTTATGTGACTCCAGTTCATAGCCGTACCTGTGTGTCCAGGGCTGGGGAAACTCGGGCCAAGACAGTGGGGAGGAAAGGAGAGAGAATGAGGTAGGTGTGTCAGGAAGGAGTCATTTTCTTAGCTGAAAAAAAATGGAGGTACAGTCGCCGGAGTTCCGCCTCAGTGACCATGAAACCGAGTCGGCAAAAGCTGAAGGACCCAGCTCCTGAAAGCCTCATCAGGGCTTGTCATCGCTCTAATGAATATCATTTAAATTGCTTTGTATATTGGTGGAGTTTGGATGTCGATTTAATTTGTGCATGTGTTTGAGTTCTTCTGCTTGGCTAGGCTAACAGAGAAGCAGCCGCTTAATGAAAACTGAGTTGGTGACAGTGTGATGCGCTCCAACCCAGTCAAATGGGTTTGAAGGGCTGCAGTGACAGGCCTCAGACAGAAGCCTCTCTGGCTGAGGGACAAGAAAGGAGGCTTTCCTGCAGCACAGGGACCTGCTGGGCGGCGTAGCCGACTCGCGTGGTTCTGCTAAACTCACTCACGCAGTCTTTGTGTGGCTTGACCCATGCTCGGTCCCGTGGACTCCCGCTCCAGGCAAAAGGGACCATGCCAGTGAAATCGGACCCTTCGGAGTCTCCCCTCCCTGTGGTTAAATGGCGCCTTGATGGGATTGCTGGGATTGGCAGTGGTAAGGGGAGACTCGGAGCCCACTTCTCAAGTAAGGGATGTGTCCTGAGGCCCCCAGCTGAGATGGCAAGAGAGCATCCTCATGGGCTTCTACCCCCAAAAGCAAAGGTCTCCTCGCACCCCGAGGTGTCACCCTACCCAGATGTGGAAAAGCTCAGCTCTCTCAAGATGGTCACATGCCATTTTCTTCTTGCTTCTTCACAGCCATCCCGGGAGGGAGGCCGGCTGGAATGCCTGCAGGGCCCATCTGTAGATGAGACCCAGAACGGGCACTGTGTCCTGCTCTGGCCCGCAGTTGCTATCAGGAAGGTCAGCCAGTCTTCTGTTTGCAGAAGTTCTAGGAACACAAGAAAGTGAAGTCGTCAGTCATGTCTGACTCTTTGTGACCCCATAGACTGTAGCCTAGCACGCTCCTCTGTCCATGGGATTTTCCAGGCAAGAGTACTGGAGTCTTGTCATTTCCTTCTCCAGAGGATCTTCCCAGCCCAGGGATTGAACCCGGGTCTCCCGCATCGTAGGCAGACGCTTTAACCTCTGAGCCACCAGGGAGGTTAGGAACGCAGGCTGAGCGCAAACCCATTCATCTGCTGACCCCACGCTCAATCCTCTACTCCAAAAGAGCCGTGGTTCTGGGAAGAGTTTGACATTCGGCCCTAGCGTTTCACTCAGAGACTGAGTCTTGGCTCCAGCTTCATTGTGGGCTCCCCAACAGCCCAGATTACCCTGGAGGTACTGATCCAGTGGATGGGCCCCAGCCTTAGGGTTGGGACAGGGTGGGGGCAAGAGACCATATAAAAAGAGACCCCTTTCTTGCCTTCTCTATACTCTCTAACCATTGAACTTCACACTGTTTTCCCCAATTCTCATTATTTCCTTTTTAAATATTGTCAATATTTGCATTATCAACAAAGTAGCATAGTACCTGGGGCGGGGGGAAATCACTAAGGAAAGTGTGCTTGGTCTCTGAGGTACTTCCTCTGCTCCCTAGATCCCCTCCACCCCCATCCCTGCAGGACTCTGTTTCAGGGTAGAGGGTAGAGGGGAAGACAACCTCTCAAGTTTGGAAAAGAGATGAGCTCATTCTGCATGGGACTGAAAGCCGGAGAGGTGACGTGTCCACGGGAAAGTCAGCCTCGCTCTTCCTGTTGTCAAGAACCAAGGAGATGAGAGGGTTGGGGGAGAAAGTGCTGGTAAGAAAGCTCCATGCTGGTGCCTTGGGCATGGGCCTGCTGAAGATCAGGGGAGCAGACACAAGGTGGGTGCCAGACACCCAGAGAATCATAACTGCAGGGGCCTTTGGTATACAGCCCATTTGGGAGTGGGGCTGGCTTTCTTGAAAATGGGGACCCACACTTTTGTCTTGAGAGAAGCTTCTGTGAGTCCAAGACATGGGGTGGGGCACTGGTGAGGTTTCCTTGGATCCTGGTTAAGTCCTATCTCAGGGAGCTGGACCATGAGACCAGAGCAAAGTCACCCCTACCCTGTGCCCGGCACCCAGAAGAAAGAAAGAGTGCCTGGGACCCATCCTGAGCTGCCCGGGCCTCTAATGAGTTTGGAGTCAAGCTGGAGAAAGGAGACAGAACAATAGTGACAAGTAAATGACAGTGTCCAGTTATGAATGAGATTGGACAGAAAACAAAGAGAAAGATCACAAGGCTCTGTCTCCAGATTTCCAAGTGCCCTGGCTGCGAGCCGATCGTTAGACTAGACAGGCCTGATTGGGCCTTGAGGGATGGGTGAGATACGAACCTACAGGAGGGGCAGGGGGTGGCCCCTCTTGTAAGAAGCCACAGGAAGGCTGGCTGCTCAGCTGCCTTCTGGCTTTGCCTTGAGATGGCAGGACTGATGGGAGAGCCTCTCGCATCCTAAGAAGCACCTCTGAATCCTCTGAAACAAAATATTGCTGCAACAATTGCAGTAGTAGATGTTCTTTTAAGTCCTGTTCCACCTGGAGGCCTTTCTAGGATTTTCTACTGTAGCTTCTTGACCATTTAGAGCTTCTGGCCCCTTTCTCAAAAGTTTGTACACCTGCTTAATCCCAAGGGCTGTGGGCTCTCTGAGATCTACTCACAGGCCTTGGGAGGCAGTCCCAGTTGGCGTAAGTCGCCTTCTAGAACTTGTAATTGATGTGGTACCCATTCTTTTCCAGGCTTGGGGGTTCAGGGGTGCTTGTCAAGATGCTGTCAGCAGGGATTTCCTCCAGATCTTAAGCAAAGAAAGCAAATTTGTCTCACAAGACCCTGATGCTGGGGTAAGACTGAGGATAGGAGGAAAAGGGGATGGCTGGATGGCATCACTCGAGGGGATAGTGAAGGGCAGGGAAGCCTGGCATGCTGCAGTCCATGGGGTTGCAAAGAGTTGGACATGACTTAGCAACTAAACAGCAACAAACTGAAATTCAGGCATACCAGCTTTAGCAATCTTGTGAGGAAACACTTTCCATCACAAGAGGGGGAGCCCAGGACCAGGGCCTTCCTCGACCTACAGCTGTTATTCTGATGGGCAGGAGGGCAGAGTCTCACATCAACCTGCTTTCACCCCAGAGCAGCAGGACACTCTCTGCCCCAATGTCAGGTTCAACCTATACACTTAGGGTTCAAGTTTGGGCTGCAGATGGCCCCGTTTACCAGTTGACTGTGTTCCTCTGTGCATCTTGAGTAATATCAGCTTTGCTAACGGGGTGGTGAACCCCAGTGAACCTCTTAGAACCTTAGAGTGGCTCCCCTGAACAAAGGATCTCAATTTTCCAAAAGCCTAATGAGAAACCAGGCTGTAGGGTTCCCATGGGACCCTAGGAGCAGGCTCTCCTGATGGAGGTGTCTTCTCTTCCTGGGGCCAGAGGTGTACCAGGGTAGATGCCACTGACCTCAGGAACCTCCTGGCCACTGTCTCCTGAGAGGCCATCTGGAGGCCCAGCACCCACCAAAGGCCACCTGTCCTTTTGGTTGTCACTTCTAGACCATGAGATGGCTGCAGACCAGAATGTACTAGAAAGAGGAGCCTTCATATATTGGCCTCTCTGGCACGTGAACTAACAGGGAATGATTACCTGGCACAGGTAATCATTTACCTTTAGTTTAATTTACCTTTAGTCAAAGGTGGTCCTTGGATTGAATACCACCAACAGACTGTTTGGTTTGGGCCATACATAAAAACAAACAAAAACAACCCCCAAACCATAACTTTAATTCATCGCCATATTTTGAAAATTGGAAGATTTCATAGAGATTTCTGACATCTCTAGATGCTACATCCCTAGATGACAGCAGGTGGCTTCCCATCTTAGGTGGGGCCTGGGCTCCCAGATTGGCCCTGAAGCCTACTGCTCCCTATCTTCTGTCGGGGCGAGGCTCCTGCAGAAGTAGAAGCTGAAAGCAGTGATTTGGTGTTGATCTTCCCTTTGACAGATGACCCAGAAAAGTTCAGATAGAACCAGGGGAGAGGGGAGACAGAAAGGGAAAGGAAGCCAACTCCAGAAGCATTAAGGAGCAGGTTGCCACTGCGGCAACAGGGAACTCTCCCCCATCCCTGGCTGAGCACTGCTCCCTGTGCATACAAGAAGATGATCCTGGGGCCTTAGCAACCCAGGTACTTGCAGTAGGGAGCCTTTGGCAGGTTCAGTGACGGTGAAGTTGCAGGGACACAGAGGGCATGTCAGTACCTGCCATCCGGCTGCACTAAGCCACATAAGGTCACATCTCATCTCTGTAACTCTGTAGGCGTTTATTCAGGCTGGGCTCTTTGGTCCACTGAGACAGTTCTCAGCAGTGGGGAGTGACTTGGCCAAGATAGCACCCCACGTCAGCCTGCAGAGCTGAAACTAGCACTCAGGTCTCCCCCTTCTCCTCTGTGTTTTTACCACCCTGTGCATCTTATCCTGGAGAGACTAGAGCCCTGGATGCCTCACTCATCCATTTTATTTTATATCCTTATTTATTTATTTATGTGTTAATTACCCATCTAGTTCCAGAGGTAACGTAGGGCTTCTATCTAGCTCATTAACTGCCTTATTGCTAGCTAGAAACAGTGAGACTGGATCAGAAGGGTGGGAAGTACAACCAGTGGGGGGGCAACAGGAACTGTGAGGCACAGGGACTTGGCATTTGGCTGCAGACCCCCCACTTTCATCCCTCTTCTGGCCCCACACAAAAGGATAGCATGCAGGAAATGGTTCTACTCAAGAAGTCCCTCCCACAGGAAGTCCCGCCCTTGGCACAGGGCACATCTTGCCCTGCCCTCCAGGGTGGAGCCCCCACTACCCCAGCCAGGGAGGGAGGGCTCAGACAGAGCAACTGACCTTCATGCCTTGCTTGGCTCCTCACACTTGCTGTCAGGGATGGTGGTGGGCAAGGGGTGGTGAGGTTATGAATGCCCGAGGCAGGGGGAGGGCTTCTGTCTCAGCTCCACGCAACTTTGCTCAGCTTCAGACAGTTCTCATCCTGGCCCCCACCCCCACCACACCCCTGTCATTTCTCTGTGGGGGTACAGATGTGTCTTGCTCTGTTGGAAATGCCCTGTCATCAAGTTAGCATCAGAACACACACAGATTACCATAGAATCAAGGTGGATACAACTGCCATGAGAATTTGGAGGTGAGTTTCCAGCCCCTGTGCTCTCAGAGCTGATGGGGGGGGTGTGGCATTGAACCATGCCTGGGGTGCTGGGGCTAAGATCCTGAGTCTCAGAACCTGGCAGGAATTGCCTCATGTCACCCTCCTCAGTGCCATCCATCCTGCCATTTCTGCTCTCCCAAAACATCCATGCCAATGCTGCAATCAATTAGTCCAGAGGAATGGACAAAGGGGGTTACAGGAAATTAATTTCATTTGGGTTTCCTCTCCTGAGGCCCTGCTGGCAGCCAGCTCTCCCAACACCCACTTGTCCGCAGCCCGAATGCTCCGTCCATCAGCTCTTGTCCAAGTTAACTATTCATTTTATGTATTTTAATTTGGGCAGAACATTTATTTGGCTTAAATTTCCTTTTCAGGGGTTGGAATGTGCCTTCCACACACAGGCAGAGATGATCTGCTCGAATTTCGTCAGAAGGAGTTTAGTTTACAAAGATAGTAACTGAGCTATTAAAACCAACAACCCCTTTTAAAGCAAACAGACCATTAAAATATAGGAACAGTTTATGGCATAAATAAAATGGAGGATATAGATTATTTAAAGATAAGATTTTCAAGAAACAGGGAGAAAAAAATTTAAATAATTTCTCCATGATATTTTTTTTTTACAAAGTGAACTTCAAAATGCAAATGCAAATTAAAAAAAAAAGCACAGAAAAACATTAAAAATCCATCTTACTAGTAAAGACATAGGGAAAAGCTTGATTTTCCCTTCTAGATCTGTATATGATTTCTAAGGGGCAGGGTGGGGGGAACTACTTGAATTCATAAATGACAGAATTTACCCAGCTTATGAAGCCATACTGTGGAAAAAGAAGCGACATTTGCTTCTAGATCATTCTCTGGAGCCGACTGACAGATACAATAATTTCGTCCATTAGTCCGATCCATTGTCTTCCTTCGGCACAGAAGTACTGTACCGCGGAGGTAGATTTCCACTGCTATGCATATTTTAAGGGTTATTTGGCAACACGAGTAAAGCTAAAAGTAGCCTCTTAATCTAATTAATTGACATTTCTGAATCTTGCTTTCACAACAACACATGGTTTCATGTTCTGGGTTTTAGCACTTGTCAAGCTTTTTTGGAGAATGTTTTGGTCAGAATGACAAGATAATTTGTGACTGAGGCTCCAAGCTAGAGAAGTGTTTAAGGCTATAATGATTTATTATCATCACAGAATAACAAAATTTACAAAGTGTTTCATCAGAATTTTTGAAATAAGTTTGCCACCATAGGAGAAGCATCGGGGTGGGGGTGGGCTGGCTTGGGAGACAGGGAGGGCTCCGACTGCATATACAAACTCAGCCATGACTGATTCGCTAAAATTTCTCTATTAAATTTATCTCTGCACGTTCCTTGAGAGAGAAACCCCAGAGCACTTTAGGAGGACAAGAGGTGATAGAGCAGAGAAAAAATCAGCTTCTTCCCCTTTTTGTAAGCAGGAAACCCAAGTCCCCAACTCCACGCCTAACATATATGTGGCTCCAGTCAACGATGAATTTCTACATTTTGGCAACGGTCAGAGTGAAAGTAGTCACACTATCTATAGAAACTTTGAGATGGAGAACACTTGGAGTATGCTACTGAAAATGCAAGAAACACATTTTTGAAAGGATGAAATAATATCACTGAGTGACAGTAAATTAACATGCTGACATTTGCAGACTTTCAGAGCATTGCCATAAAAAGAAGTAATACAACATGACTAATTTGGACTTCTTCTTTCTTCCTTCCTAGGGAGAGACAGCCCTGCCCCTCCAAGGCCACCCTGCAGGCTTTGTCTACCAGGCACTTCCTCCTCTCTCCCAGGAAGCACGTGTGACTCTAACACTCCCTTGCGCTCCCACGTTGCCTCTTGGAGATTCTGGGGGAGAAGGCGGTTTTGACTTCTGTGATTCGAAGATGCTCTCCCAAACAGCAGAAGGATGTTGCTTGGCTGGCAGTGGGCACACATGCTGGCCACTGCCCAGATCCCCTGGCTGTAGGGTGCCAGGGCTGGGAGAGTCCTCCCACACCCCTGAGCACCACGGCATTCATGGGGAGACTGAGGCACAGACAGGCTGTGCATTCCCAGCTTGCTCTGCTTGCTCCTGGACCAAGTATCCAACCTGGAAAGTCCTCCCAGTGGAAATAGGCATTCTCTCAGCCTCCCAGCGCAGGGAGAAATAGGAAAGGGCCCTTCTTAGAGGCAGCACAGTGCTTGGCACATGGAAAGCACCTGGTTAACTTTGCTAAAGAAAAATGATTCTCCAAAGCCCCTTAGCGAGGGCCCTCCCACTCAACCTCTCCTTTCCTCAGAAGCCTGGCCTCCACTAGAGGCCATTCTCTCTGGAGCAGGATGCTGCTTTGTCCTCAGAGCTGTGCTTCCCAGGTGAGTACCACTCCCCTCCACTGGATACAGACAAAGAGTCTGCATCCTCACAGCCTAGCATGGTGCCTGGCCCCGTCGGACTCCCAACAAAACATGTGTTCCCTCCCTTCCAGTGGGAAAGAGCCTCTTTTTCCTTCTGGAAGCAGACTACCTGGAAATGAATTTAAGTTTTTGAAAACTGCTCACGGCCAGCGTCAAGCTTGGGGCCAGTGTCATAGCCAGAGCCCCTCAACAAAGGCTAGGAACATGCACACAGAGGTAAATGGTGCTGAGTGGGGCGGACGTCTGGGCTCTGAACAGTTACCCCGGGAAATTAGCACAGAAAAGAGGATGTGCTGGGCTTCCCCTGTGGCTCAGCAGTAAAGAATCCGCCTGCAGTGCAGGAGCTGCAGGTTCAATCCCTGGGTTGGGAAGATCCCCTGGAGGATGGCATGGCAACCCACTCCAGTATTCTTGCCTGGAGAATTCCATGGACAGAGGAGCCTGGTGGGCTGTAGTCCATAGGGTCACAAAGAATCGGACATGACTGAAGTGACTTAGGATGTGCTAAACATTCATACCTTTGATGCTGTTGTAATTATAAAAATCAAACCAGAGGAGTCCCCTTCCTCCCTGCAACCGGGCCCCTGTCAGATCGGGGATATTTCAGCTGCACGGAAGACTCTGTGGGCTTCCTTCCTTCTTCCCTCCGGAGCCTGAGACAGAATTCTAGCACAGCCCCGGCTATCTGATGATTTGAGGGGTCTGGCAAGTTTGCGGGGTGGGGGTAGGGGGGCGGTGCAGCACGCATGAAGTCTCACAAAGGAGCCACTGTTCCCTTGCTCTGCCTAAATTCCCAGCTTCCTGAGCAAACGCTGCCTGGTCCTGTCCTCAGCCAGCATTCCAAGTAGAGAGGCTGAGGGTTTCCGGAGAACCAGGGCTCCTTCTGAGCAAAAGATGGAGTGGGTTCAGAAGCCCAGGACAGGTGCTCTCTCAGTCCAGGGGACCCCACCCTCCAGACTAGGGGACCACACGTATCCCGCAGAGAGTGGCCATTTCTGGGCACGTGCTGTGCTCTCACCAGACCCGCCTGGCTGGTCCCAGGATTTGCGAGCCTCGGGCCACGTTGTGGGCAGAGACTGTTACGAGGTAACATAAGTTGAGAGTAACCTTTCAGCAGAACAGTTTGAGTTAAAATAAAGGGATTGAAAAAGAGTACAATGACCAAAAAAATCTATAAAAATGCAATTGCGCTAATATAATTTTATCACTTATTTAAAAATTTAGTCGACCCAAAAGACTACCAAGTGTGAAATTAAGGAACAGCTCCTCTACTTTTATGGAAATCACTCTTCCTCACTTGTCTAATAGCCTGATTTTGTCAGATCATTTATTTCCATGGTTTTAAAATGAGCTTGACAGACAGAATTTTATAACACCACTTTACTGCAAATAAGAACATCATTTTCGCTTATTAAAACTGAAGCTTAGAGAAAGCATTAAAATTAACAGTTCACTCTGCTTTAACCTTTTGAATACTGCCGTGACTTTACACTGAAGACTATGTGTAAAGGCAGGCCTTGGGGTGGGGGGGTTAGATGGAGGAGGTGGGACAGGGCATGGACCCCAGGTCTGCAGGGACTCAGAGGGGATGCCCACCCAACTGGAAATGGCTGTGATAATGCCCAAAGGAATTCCCTGCCTGGGGTAAGCACCAGCAGGGGAAGACCCAGCCCAAGGCCCTGGGGAAAGCCAGAGGAGGCAAGGGGTCTGCTTTCCTCCTGGGAGACTAAATGTTGAGGGCGTGACTCACAGACTCCTCTCCCTTTATTCAACAAGCAACTCTGGATCTTTCCTGGGCAGGCACTGTTCTAGGCACTTGAATAACACCTGACTTAGACCAACTCCTTGACCTTGGGGAGCTTAGCTTATCACTGGAGGAGACAGCCCACAATCCAACAATAAATATATAGTCTCAGGCTTGGCAGGGCTATGCAGGAAACCAAAGAAGGGTCAGGGACATTTAGTAAGTGTTTGCTGGCCTGAAGTGATCTTCCTCTGGCTCAGGACCTTGGGTTGGAAGGTCCAAGGTGGCTGTCCTAGCCGTGATGAGAGTTTGCCATCCACTTCTGATATAATGAGGGTAGGGTCTGGGGCACATGTGCCTGAAAGCTTGTCCAAAACCTCAGAGTTCGGACAAACTCTGCCCTCGTGGCTGGCCCAAGTCCTTGGGAATTACCACCCCTGGGAGCAGCAACCAGCCAATGATTGATGGGAGTGGGTGTGTGGATGTCCCAACTCTTCATCCCTTGATGGATAAAGATGTGTGTCTTCACAAGGGATTAAGCTCCTTGGCCCATTTTTTTGGCTCCCTTCTTAATATCTCCATGACAACATGCATTCACTCCCCCAACCCCTGACCTGTCTTCCCTGCACTTCCCGAGTCAGGCATTTGTCCTGAATTCTTGGCCCAGAGTCTGGGAAATCGAAGGATCTTCCGAACCCAGGGAAGGCTGGGAAATCTAGTCCAGGCAAAGATTCATGTCGGACAGCTGGACTGATTGCTCTTGCTTTTCCCCAAACCCCCAGTAGTACCTCCTTGTGTGCACTACTTAGAACTCTCCACCCCACACCCACTCCACCCCTCCTGTAAGCACCAACTGGGTCCAACCAGGATTAACCCAGGCAGTCTTGAACTACTGCGAATTAGCAGTTCATGGGGCCACACCAACCAATGTTGGGAGTGAGATCAGGTGGGGAAGTCATCCTTTCCCAGGGTGGGTGGTTCTGAGACACACGTCATGGGGTCCGCCAGTGGTCCCATGGATGAGTCTGCCTTCACGCATAGCATGGCCAATTTGCTTATGCATCCTTTAATTGCCTCTGCCTCTTCTGCACCCTCATCCTTTACTAACGTTCCCCAATAAACTACTCACAAGTCTCAGCTCTGCCTTCAGAGGAACCTAGGCTAAGGCACCACAGGAGGTAAGGGCTGCTCAATGCAGTCTGATTGGGTCTGCCAGCCCAGCTGTGTCTGGGCTCAGCTTTCTAGCATGTGCTTGCCCCTACCCCCCACCTAGAGCACCTTCCTCCTTTCCCCCACCACCCTGAACATGCTGAGCCTTTCAACACGGTGTTTCTTGCTCACAAAGTCCTTCCTGCCTAAGGGCAGGCCCCCTGTGTAGCTCTCCTAGATGACATCTCCTGAAGGTACTGACGACCCCCCTGCCAGCACTCTCCCCACAATGGGCTGTACTAGGTGCTATGAGGAGGGCAACAGTCTGGTGGGGGTATCCCTGGTTAACCCAGCGCCTCATACTGTTGTGATAGCAGATGGACAGGGTGGTGACCGTGGGTCGGAGAAGGCTCTGTCCATCAGGTAATGTCACTTGCTCTGGATAAAACGCTGTCTCTATATTAGAGAACTTCTCTGTGCCTGGCACATGAAAGATAATAGAGAAATATGATCAATGAGTGGCAAACGAAGGAATGTGTAGTCGAAACAAAACAACGAAATAAGAATTCTTGGTACCTCTTCTCTTGTCTGTTACAGCATCAGAGTGTCTCTGCCTCTTAAGCCCCCAGGGCGCCCCCTGGCTCAATCACTCACTCCTGAGGCCCCCTGGGCAAACATCTGTCATGACTTGTGTTGCAATCTGCTTACAGGTGAGTCTCTACCCGCGCCCGGGAGCAGCTGGGGGCTGCGCCTTTCTCTCTGGCACCTGGCACAGGGCCTGGCAGAGTAGGTGTGGCCAGGTGGGCGGCATGTGCGCGGAAGCCCTGTGTGGATACACCCAGCTGTAAAGGGAGGCTCCACCGTGCAGAGTTCTGGGTGAAGCCCTGTCCATTCATAGCTACATTCCATCCCACAGCCATCCAACGGGGTGGGAGCCCCTTTGTAAACTTATCCCACCCACAAAGGGGAAAGAAACAGCCTCGAGATGACTAACAGCAGTGCCAAGACCATGGTAGTTCTGGTGGAGAATGGCCTTGCTCTGAGGTCTGGGCACCCCCAAATCTGGAGCTGTTTCTGGCTCTCTTCTCAGAGCTCCTCTGCCCTGACTGGCCCATCACCCCTGCCCCAGGCAGTCCCCTCCCCCACGACGTGGGTCCAGTCTAGGCTTCTTCCTATGACCATGAAGAGAAGAGGGACAGCCTGACTCGTCTCCCAACAGCAGCCCCTGTGGATGCAGACACAGGGCTGGGCTCCGCGGCCCCTGGGTGCCTGGTTCTCTCAGGGAGACTGGGCCCAGGCATCTCCTTCAGATGCAGTGATATGCTCCAGGATTCCTAAGCAGGAGGAGTTTCCCATCCACGGCCGAGAAGGATAGAGAATTCGCCTGTGTACCCCTCTGCCGCCACCATCCCTGTTGATGGGCAGGATGCCATCCTGGACACCCAGGAGCTCTGTAGTGACCATGATGCCCAAACCACACACTTCCAGGAGGGGAGCAGCTGTGGTGACAGGTGGCGATGGATGGGGCTGGAGTAGGAGGTGCTGGCATCCACCCCGTGGCCCAGCTGAGCTGCGGAGAAAGGGCACAGCACCTCTGGGCCGTGGGGGAAGCTTGGTGACTCAGATAGAGGGCCAGGTGGGATTCCGAGGGAGACACAAGTCCCCCAGGCCATCGACAAGGTTGTTCTGGAGACAGCACATTTCTGCAACATGGCGAGTGACGAGAAGGGCTCAGAGTGTCTGGGGACTCAAGGCCACCCCCCTATAACAGCAGAAGTGTCAGTTCAGACAGAGTGAGCAGAGCAGCATGGTCCTCAGAGAGCAGAACATTAAGCCCCCTCCCAGCTCTAGGAGCAGCATTTTACTACAACTGGGGGGCCTCACCCCAGATGTGTGCTGTTTGGATTAACCACCACCTGCTCCTGGCCAATGAACCGTAACAAAACTATTTAACCCAACAGCATCCATACTTATAACAATAGCTTTTCCTATAAAACTAGGAATGAGGGTTGAGGGGAGCTCAGAAAGCTCTGGTACTTTCGGTTGATGTCCCCACTTACAGCAGACAGGAAATTTCATCCTTTGATTTCCCATCTTGCCGTCAGTGGAGTTGTTAGTAAAACAGGGAGCTCAAGAGCAGATTTTTGAAGGCCTTTCCCAAGGGCCCCAGGCCCTGACCTAAGAGGGAACCCAGACCTTCCCACCTTCCCGAGTTATGAGAAAGTGGGCTGACACCTGTTTCCTCCCCTTGATGATGACTTCTCACCCTCTCCTGCTGAGACATCTGTCTGGTCCCACATGATCCAGGTGTTGCCTGCTGACTTTCAGACTCCGTAGTCCTTCCTGGCAGGCCTGAATTTAGGTGGGTCCTGTCCCTGAAGTTCCCCTTTGGCTCCTGGAGAGCGTAGGGATTAGGGCAGTGAATGGAGTCACTGTGACCTTTGGAACACAGCCTCACTCCTGCTAGCCTGGGAGGTGAACCCACCACCTTTGACTGTAGTTGCCCAGAACAGGTCAGAGCCCAGGTGAGTCACACAGCAGCTGTAGGGCAAGAACAAGAACTTGAACTCCACGCATCCAAAATGTGGGGGAGCAGAGATCACTTGCCTTGTTGAACAGGATCCATTTACAAGGGCCAGAGTGCAGAAATGCGTCCATTGTGGAAACACAAAGCCACCGAAATATGAAAGCCAGCCCTCAGCCGCCTCTCAGAGGGAGCGAGCCCCAGCGTGTTTTGTTTCCACCCTGGGGATCTGGCCGGTGCACGGCCCTGCCAGGCTGGCAACCCAGCTGGGGCTCGGTTCCCAGCATCTCACAGTTTCACTGCACCTGTGCGGCATAGCTTTGTGGTGATTCATTCCCGCCTCCTCCTTGGCCTCGCTGTGCCCCGGACCCGAGAGGGAGCGGCCCAAGGCACCCGGTTCGCATTGGGCATCCCCGACCAGGCGTGTCCTAGAAGCCCTCCCTTTGTCCTCTTGCAAGTGGGGCTCTGGGGACAATGAAGCCAGGTGGAGCTTGCTGGTGGGTCTCGGGAACCCAGTGGTCAGCTGGGTCACCCTTTCTCCCAGTCGAAACCCATGAGATTCCCAGGACCAGGCTGACTGCGTCCCTAGATCCTTGCAGCAGAATTAGCGCAGGAGTCCCCTTGTTCTGCAGATGTGGGGCTGGGAGTGGTGCTCAGAGAAGGGCAGGAGCTCCCTCTGCTTCAGTCACAACACACTGGGCTCTCTCTGAACCTCCAGGTCCTGCAGCTGAACACAGATTTGTCTGCAAATCTGGGTAACAGAATGAACTTAATTTGGTGATTACACTGGTAGGCTCTGTTGCCATCCTCGCTGGGAAATGTCCACACATTTCAGAGATGGAAAGTTAGCCCCCTCTGCATGTCTAGCCCTTCCCACATGGTGTATTTTCAGGCCCTTTCCACTTGCACGTGGATGTAGAAGTTCACTATCACTGTGAGCTCATATGTGCACCAGGCGGCTATGTCCACACACGCATAGACACTGGGTTTTTTTTTTTTTTTCCCCACAAAATGTAGTCATCTTGCACATATTGTTGATGACGTGCCATTCTCACTGTGAGCCCTGTGGAGGAGCTGAGTTTGGGACCACTTACATTCCCAACTATTCCTCCATCAAGGGCATTACAGCAGCTTTCCTTTTTTGGTCCTTCTCTTCTTTCCTTGTCATCTTCTCTCTCTCTGCCTCCTTCTCTCTGTTTCTCTCTCTCTCCTTCGCCCTCCCCATGCAATTATAATCAGCACTGAGGGTATATCCTTGAATGTACATTGCTCTGCACACCTGCTCTGCAGTCCCCTAACAGGGCTGAGCTAGAACAAAGGGACAGTCATTTAACATTTGATGCCCTGTTTTGTCACCCTCCGACAAGTCCACGTGTGTTTTACAAACCTTAACTTTTGCATCCTAACAACTTACATCACCAGTGTGTTGGAGGCAACCCATAGGTGATAGCTAAAGGCCCTTGAATGGCCATGATTATCTCCATCCTAGGACCCGTAGGGAATACACCCTGGGTAAAGCTGTAACATCCTCGCACTGATACATGCGTAGTATTAGGGACTGTTTTTGTTAAACTGAATAAGAGAGCATTTAAACTGCTCTATGACTCTAAAAAGATCTGTATACTACACATCTCTATAAAAGTCTATGTTTTTATTTAAGAATTTGTATGTGTAGGGAAAAATAAAATAAATATGGTTAGTATTTTTAAATATTTACCTAACATACACTATCTTGTTGAAACCCCATCATGGTCTTTTGGGACTGATACAGTTATTACTCACTGTTTACAGATGAAGACATGGCAGTGTTCTGAATGAAGTGAAGTGAAAGTCACTCAGTCATTTCCGACTCTTGGTGACCCAAGAATTCTCCAGGCCAGAATACTGGAATGGGTAGCCTTTCCCTCCTCCAGGGGATTTTCCCAACCCAGGGATTGAACCCAGGTCTCCCGCATTGCAGGCAGATTCTTTACCAGCTGAGCCACCAGGGAAGCCCAAGAATACTGGAGTGGGTAGCCTATCCGTTCTCCAGGGGATCTTCCCAACCCAGGAGTCAAACTGGGGTCTCCTGCATTGTAGGCAGATTCTTTACCAACTGAGCTATGAGGGAAGCCCTGAATATTTGAGGTGGTCCCCAAAGATGACCGCAACCCAACCTGTAGAACCTGTAAATCTTAATTTTCTTAGGAAAAAAGGGTCTTTGCAGAGATAAGTTAAGGGCCTTGAGACGCAGGAATCATCCCAGGTTATCCAGTGTGCCCTAACTCCAGTGCCAAGTGTCCTGGGGAGATGACACAGAGAGAAGAAGGCCACGCAAAGGCAGAGGCAGAGAGTGGAGTGATGTGGCCACAAGCCCAGAAATGCCAGCAGTCACCAGAAACTGAAAGAGGCAAGAAACAGATGCTCCCCTAGAGAGCCCCTGCAGACGCCTTGCTTCCTGACTTCTAGTCTCTGGAATTGCGAGATAGTGTGTGTTTGTTGTTCTAAGGCACTGAGTTTGTACAAATTGATGATGGCAGCCCTAGGACACTAATGCAGACCCTGAGGCTTGGTGGGGTCAGTGGGCGAGGGCTCTGCCATGAGCTCAGCTGCCCGGGGTGTTCAGGTGGAAGGATAGGTGAGAGCCGCAAGGCCTGGAGAAGCTGGCTGTGCCCCAGGAGTCCTCTGGGGCCCACTGTGGGCTAGGGCTCTGAGTGGAATGCTGGTAAGAAGCCATGTGAGCAGAGATGGGCTGCAGGGTCAGCACTGCAGTGGGCAGGATGGTGCAGTGGGAAGACAGCTCCAGAAGGTTCTAGAGCCTGAGAAGCCTGTGTGCTGGGCCCTGCCTCTGTGGCCAGCCTCTTCCCACCTGCCAGCAGGAATGAGGGCAGGAAGGGCTCTTTCTCCATCCACATGGGGAGCTACAACTTCTGGTGGCTTTGGCTTGGGAACCCCAGATGAATTGGACTCATCAGCCAGGAGGTGCCCACTGTGGAGGGGGGATTTCAAAGGGCCACAGCCCCACATCACGGGTGGAGGGGGACAGGGCTTGAGGCTGAACGAGGAGCAGCTTTGGGATCAGAAAGACCACTTCTGCTGCTTCCCACGGAATTCTTTGACCTCCGAGTCTCAGCTTTTCTGTACAGTGGGCCTAACTGTAAGGGACCATCAGTGTAGTGGGGGCAGCACTGCGCATGTCAGCTGGCTGCTGCTTGCCTCCTCCTCTGTCCCACATGGCCCTGAGAGCCAGTGAACTTGCCTATTCCTGGTTCACAGGCGGAGGAGCTGTGACACAGAGATGTTAACTCTCTCACCATGGTCCAGAGCCAGGAAAAGGACCAAGCAGTACTTGGACTCAAGCCATAGCCCTGGAGTCCATGCTCTTACCTCATCCAAGGTCCTTGGTTAGGAGTAAATGAGAGAACATTCCAAAGTGTCTGGTGCACTGTCGGGCACAGAGCAGCTTCGCAGACTCTAAGGCCCTGTGCGTCGGCCACCTCGTGGACGGATCCTTACCTTCAGTTCAGGTTGGGCCTTCTTCACTGCCGGAGCAGGGTCTCCCCCTTGCCCACCCCGTGTGCTCGTGGGCTCTTCCAGTCAGCTTGTCCAAGTTGCATCCACTCCTTCCACTTCATCGAACTCCCATAGGCTCAGCACACACCAGTAGCATCACTTGTGGTCAGGAGGATGGGCCTGGGGGTGAGGACCACGTAAACCCTGGAAGTGGGCTTCGGCCAGTCCAGCAAGAAATCCAGGGTCTCCCAGTGCCAGGAGGCTGCTTCAAGATGGGGAATGCAGGCTCTGGACAGGCATGTGCCCTTGACTTCCTGATTCCTTGCCCTGTCATGAGGATCAGAGAAATATCCTCGAAAGCACGGGGCTCAGGGAAGGGGACCTAGCTGCCCAGGCACTATGCCTAGAGCCTCCATTTCTTCTGTGCTTCTGAAGGCAAGAGAGGTCTATGGGAACCACCCTGACTCCATTTCTTCTCAACCCTCCAGAACCTTTCACTACATTTAGGGGCAGAGCAGGTCCCATTGACAACTGCCTAGTTGGAGATAAGTGCCAGCCTCTCCCTGCGGTCAGACACTGCACCTGATGCAGCCCAGGGGGTGGGTGCTCAGCTGCTCCCCCCACAGGCCAGCCCACTCCTTTGAGAGCAGCAGCTGCTGCCCTTTCTTGAGCACCTACTATGTGCCAGCCTCAGTGCCAAGCTTTTACCTGCAATCCTGATGCTGAACAAAGGATATGATTTTTGTTCCCATTTCACAGATGAGATGACAGGGCCCTCTAGGTTCTGCAGATGAGCTCATGCCTGAGGTGTCTCTTCCGGAGACCGTGATTCAATAGCCTGTCTTCCTCCAAATGGCTTTATTATTTAAAAAATACTTAGTGTATTCCACTTAGAATAGTAGATATTTCATATCTTTTGCTTATTACAATGCACCTTGCTAAGCATCCATTATTTAACTGTGCAGTGGGTATAATCATTCTTCAGGTACTGGTGTGCCAGCAATAATTTACATCCTGTGTAAGGAGTCAGGATGTAGCCTCTACCTGCGCTGAGAGAGCTGATGGCAGGACAGAATATAATTGTTCCAAAAAAGCCACACTTGATAGCTAATGACTGAGCAGGTGAGGATTAGAGATGGAGCGATGCACTGGCATTTGTGAGAGGTAAACCAACAATTAGAAGAAGAATGTGTTCTGTTGGCTGTCAGGGAAGATTTTTGCAATGCAAAAGGGAAAAGATGATTTAGACTCAAGGGTAATATGATGTCTGCTGCAGATATGGAAGGAAATCCACACTTATATTTGTGCTTGAAGGTATATATTTAAGAAAACTTAGAATTTCCTCCAGCGCCTTTAAGATTTCAAAATGATTTGGGAATGCTTGTCCACACTTTCACTCAACACAGGAACTGTGAGCATGTGTTTGTGCTGGTGTGTGCAGCATGGGAGAACTTGGATCAGTAACAACGCAGACAAGAGCAGCTCCCGTCTTTTCTGAGACCAAGGGAACCAGGCTTCACGGAGGCTGCTTTCTGGGTGCCCTTCCCAGGGAAGCAAATGATGATGATAATTATGGTCATCACCACTGGTTATTGACCATGGAGCGATTATAGGATGCTGCATGTTACCGGCTACCTCCCTCATGACACAAGGAGATACACAGTACTATCCTCATACGAACCCAGGAGGATGTTGCGGCTCGGGAAATGGGAGAGGGGCAACAGGCGGCCTATCAAACCCGGCCTCTGGGCCCTCTTCTACTCTGACCTGAGGGAGCTAACTCTGCTGTTGGACAGTGGGGCTCAGAGGAGGCATTTTAGAGGTTTTGCAAAAATACTTGGCAGGAAGTGTTCCTGCCAAGTGAAAAAGAGAGTCAGGTTGCTTAAGGAATGTCAATCTACTTTGATTCCATATGTATGCCAGCTCAGTCGCTTCAGTCATGTCCAACTCTGTGCAACTCTATGGACAGTAACCCGCCAGTCTCCTCTGTCCATGGGATTCCCCAAGCAAGGATATTGGAATAGAGTACCATGCCCTCCTCCAGGGGATCGTCCTGACCCAGGGATCATACCCCAGTCTCCTTGGCTTCTGCATTGTAAGTGAATTCTGTACCATTGAGCCACCAAGGAAGCCCTTTGATTCTATGTATTTTATATATTTCTGTATATCAATGTTCCCTGTAAATTGTCTGTATATATAAAACACACATATATGCACACAAGTCCACACATACCTCCTGTGGTGTGAATATGTATATACATGGTGGTGAGCAGCGTGTACACATGTTTGAAGTCTCAAAGCCTCTGCCCTGAGGTCAGTGCTGAGTCCTCACTCAGCTGACCACGGTGGGCAAGAAGCCCAGTGGTCTGCCTTTCTAGTGCTAGTGGCTGAAGCAGCCTGGGATTGCTGGATTTCATGTCTCAACGTTTCCCAAGTTCACCCCAAAAGTCCTGGAGTTCCATGGAACCCAGACATTGGTGAGGACAGCCTGCCCTCTAATCAAGTGATGCTCAAGCTTTTCTACCTCCTCTGTGGGAGGCAGAGGAGTTTTCAAGTAACTGAAGCACTAGAGTGGTTTTAAAAATAACTTCATTCAAGAAAAAGCTCTCTCCAAGCAAATGGGGCACTGACTTGCTTCCTTAGGCAGATGCTACTGATGTCCATTGGGCTTTTTCTCAGGGAACCGGCACCACACCTCCCTGCCGTGTTTCAATGATGGGTTCAAGAGCAAGGACGAGTCATAGCCCACGTCTTTTGAATGTTTGGGGGGCCCTGGCGAGGTGCCAGCTGTTCTCTGTGGATCCTGTCACCCCATGGCCCTAATGCCCCTGTGATTCACGATGAAGAAGCCTATTTAGAAACTGAGGCTTTGAGAGGTCTGACCATCCATCACCTCTCCTTTGGCCAGATTCGGACCCAGATTCCTACACATTCTGTTTACACAGCCTCTCTGTAGGATTTGTCAAGCTTTTGACTTGGACTCTGAGTTGGAGACCTTGGTTATCTGCTCTAAGGTTTTTTTTGGTCTACTTCCTTTTTCCTTTAAATTTGTTGTTTCTTTTAAGCTGATAATTTCAAGCTTCCAGAAAAGTTGTGAGAATTTCCATGTTCCCTTCATCAGATTCCTCTAGTGTTAACATTTTTTTGCCAGTTTTTATCCTTGTCTCTTTTTCTGTCTCTCTTCCCCTCTCTTCCCATTCATTTGAAAATTGAATGCAGACACGATGCTCTCTTACCCCTACGTACTTCAATATGTACTCCCTAAAAATAAGGACCTTCACTTATGTAACCACAGAAATCAGAAAATAAACAAAAATCAAGAAATTGATAGCAATACAACACTATCATCTAATCCATAAATTTTTATCTGATTTGGCTAATTGTACTCGCAATGTCCTTTCCAGCAAAGATGATCTGTCGGATCACCTGTTGCCTTCAGTTCCCAGGTCTTTTTGTCTTCCTTAATTCAGAGCCCTTCTGCAAGCTTTCTTTGTGCTCCTGACATTGATGCGTTTGAGGACTGGAGACTCCTTATTTTGCAAAATGTCTGAGATTTGGGTTTGCCTGCTGTTAGGATTCAATTCAGTTCAGTTCAGTTCAGTTCAGTCACTCAGTCATGTCCGACTCTTTGCGACCCCATGAATCGCAGCACACCAGGCCTCCCTGTCCATCACCAACTCCCAGAGTTCACTCAGACCCACGTCCATTGAGTCAGTGATGCCATCCAGCCATCTCATCTTCTGTCGTCCCCTTCTCCTCTTGCCCCCAATCCCTCCCAGCATCAGAGTCTTTTCCAATGAGTCAACTCTTCGCATGAGGTGGCCAAAGCACTGGAGTTTCAGCTTTAGCATCATTCCTTCCAAAGAAATCCCAGGGCTGATCTCCTTCAGGTTGGATCTTCTTGCATCCAAGGGACTCTCAAGAGTCTTCTCCAACACCACACTTCAAAAGCATCAATTCTTCAGCGCTCAGCCTTCTTCACAGTCCAACTCTCACATCCATACATGACCACAGGAAAAACCATAGCCTTGACTAGATGAACCTTTGTTGGCAAAGTAACGTCTCTGCTTTTGAATATGCTATCTAGGTTGGTCATAACTTTCCTTCCAAGGAGTAAGCGTCTTTTAATTTCATGGCTGCAGTCACCATCTGTAGTGATTTTGGAGCCCAGAAAAATAAAGTCTGACACTGTTTCCACTGTTTCCCCATCTATTTCCCTATGAAGTGATGGGACCGGATGCCATGATCTTCGTTTTCTGAATGTTGAGCTTTAAGCCAACTTTTTCACTCTCCACTTTCACTTTCATCAAGAGGCTTTTGAGTTCCTCTTCACTTTCTGCCATAAGGGTGGTGTCATCTGCATATCTGAAGTTATTGATATTTCTCCTGGCAATCTTGATTCCAGCTTGTGTTTCTTCCAGTCCAGCGTTTCTCATGATGCACTCTGCATGTAAGTTAAATAAGCAGAGTGACAATATACAGCCTTGACGAACTCCTTTTCCTATTTGGAACCAGTCTGTTGTTCCATGTCCAGTTCTAACTGTTGCTTCCTGACCTGCATACAGATTTCTCAAGAGGCAGGTCAGGTGGTCTGCTATTCCCATCTCTTTCAGAATTTTCCACAGTTTATTGTTAGGATTAGACTCAAGTAATGTATTTTGGGCAGAAATACCACCAAAGTGATGTGGTATCTTGTCCTCTGTGTGTTCTTTCAGGAGGCACAGGAGGTGGGCTTGTCCTGAGTTGGCCATATTAACCTGGATCCCTTGGTTACCGTGGTGTTGCCAGCTTTCTCCATGCTTAGGAAACACTTATTCCTTTGTAATCAGTAAGTTTGTTATGGGGAGATATTTTGATATTCTGTAAATATCCACTTACTCCTCAAATGTTAACTCAATTGTTTTAGCATCCATTGATGATGCTTGGTTGATTTACTTATTATTATTCTTGCTGCTGCTGCTGCTGCTGCTGCTGCTGCTGCTAAGTCGCTTCAGTCGTGTCCGACTCTGTGCGACCCCATAGACAGCAGCCCACCAGACTCTGCCGTCCCTGGGATTCTCCAGGCAAGAACACTGGAGTGGGTTGCCATTTCCTTCTCCAATGCATGAAAGTGAAAAGTGAAAGTCAAGTCGCTCAGTCGTGTCCGACTCTTTGTAACCCCATGGACTGCAGCCTACCAGGCTCCTCCGCCCATGGGATTTTCCAGGCAAGAGTACTGGAGTGGGGTGCCATTGCCTTCTCCGTATTATTATTCTTAACTGTACCTGAAGGAATTTTTCTAATTTTATTATTTCTTCTACATTAACTAGTTATCTTTACTGTCAGAAATAGTTTTCCTTTCTTTTCCATTTACTCATTTATATTAAGGTAACTCATGAATTTTTATTTCATTCAATGCGTTATGATTCTTTTCTATCATTATTTTGATGCTAAAATATTTTTGGTCGCAGATTTGACTTTTCATACTGGATCCTTTGTCTTTTTGATGTGTCCCCAATCGTTCTGTAAAAACTTCCCTACTTTCTGGGACAAGAAGATGTTCCAGGCTCATCTGGTATTTACTTTGGTCCAGGCCTGGAATCAGCCCTGTCTCCAAGAGTCCTTCTTTTTTTTTTTTTTTGGTGGAAAATGACATACAGAAACCAAGATATGGAGGCTTGGCATGTTCATTGCTACTGAAGTGTCATTGCTTCTAAGCCTTTGTATATATACACATGGACAATCAATCTTTCTCTTTCTTCCCCCACCCCCACCCCATCTCTCGCTCCCTTCTTCTCTCTGTCCTTTTTTAAAACAGTAAGTTCATACTGATACTTTTAATTCCAATCCAACACTATAAGATTCTATTTCCACCACCATTTTCCAGTTTGCAACTCAGTTCTCCAACAGTGGAAACTGTGACTTCAGTTCTCCACAATATACTTGTTTGTTCAATTATCAACTATCCATTATAATTTTGCCAGATATTTTAATTTTCAAATTAATTTTAATTAGATAGGAAATACATGAACACATTATTTCTGGAAAAATTTAAATACAGATAAGTATATCTACATTTTCTTCTTCATACTTCTCTACCTTCAGATCTAACCATTAGTATGAATCTTACCTTTAGTATCAATTTTCTATGCCTTATACACTCACATAAATTAGAATTGTAAGGTTTTGAATTATAGCTATATAAATGGTTTCATGATCTACTCTGATCGGCAACTTGTTTATTTAAAAAAAAAAAAAACTCTTGGAGATTTTCCTTGTCAGTACACGTTGATTCACTTCATTGCAGCTCAATTTGAGAAGGTGATTTGTGAGAGCAGTGTCTGAATATTACTTTAGCAAGTCCAGGGTATGGAATACCACACAGTGCTTGAAGAGAATGCACAGCCATCTCCTGTACATCACCCTAGAGTTTTGCAATAAAGTAGGATGGTGGCACCTTAGGACATTTGCATCTTGAGTTAAAGGAATATTCCAAACTGGCTACACTGCTGTCACAGCACTCTAAATGATTACCGGTGTGTCCTGGTGTACCCGGGAAGGGGAGAGTGCTCCCTGCCCCTTGATCAAAGGCAGGCAGTGCACTCGGGAGGCTGCAGGCATCTAGAGGCATCAGAGACCCCACTTACCCTCTCTCTGAGCAGGTGGATGACTAGGGCGACAGATGTGTGTGTGTGTGTGTTGTGGGGTGAGGAGGGGGACACTCTTTTAGATCTGCTAGTAAAGGAAACGTTATCAACTTTAGTCTATGTCTTAATCACTCAGAGACATTTCTGTGACTAGGCAAGAAAATCTTCTACATGAACTTTAAAAAAAATTTTTTTTTAATCTCGTCTATTTTGAAGCTGGGTTGGAGAAAATAAGGACAACTTGAAATACTATCAGCACCAACATTTCTTCTAAGAGTAACTTTGCATTTCTTAGGCCAATTTGTAGGAGTAATGGCCCTTCTATCTCTTTGTCATTTTCTCCCACATGCACTTCCTGCTCATTATCCTATTTTAGCCCCTCATTCATCCAATAAGAAAGGTGAGGCAAGTTGTCCCCACTTGGCAGATTTTTCTTACTTTCATGCTGCCATTGTTGGAAGCTGGACTCGAATCCCGGCATCCTAATCCCAATTCAAGACTTTTTTAAGTAAGATATTTTTTTCTCATATATGAACTTGTAACAATTGGAAACATACTAGAATGTGAAGAAACAACTAAAGTCACCAAATCACCACCATAATCCAGAGATAACCACTGTGAATATATTCTTCCATATTTCATACACATATATCAAAATTATATAGAGTATTTAATCAAGTGCTTTATATTGTGAACATTTTCCAATGACATTAAATTTTCTTTGTAAGGTTTCAAATGATTGTATAAAATTCTATCATGTGGATAGATCATCATTTGGCCAATCCCTCACAGTTTGATTTAGGCTAATTTTATATTGTCATTATTATGAAGTTTCAAATAATATCCTTGAAAGCATTTACTTAACTATATCACTGAAAATGAAGTGAAAGCATGGGCCAAGAGTTATGCACATGTTTAGGGTCTTAACACCTAAGACACAATTCTTCTCTAAAAAGGCTACTGGACAACCATCAGCATGGTACAAGCGGTTTTCCCACCATTAAACATAAGAAGTCACAATTGGTTATAGATACATCAAGTTTCCAAATGCATATGTGGAAAACAGAGTCAGCGGGGTGAAAGAAGTTTCCTAGGGTCACATAGAGGGGATTCAGCTCCCATTCCCACTGCTTTCTGAACATGAGTCAGCTCTTCCCCCATATCACCTGTGCTTGCCTTACCTTGGCAAGGGAGGTTTGGAACTTCCAAGGTTGGTATCTTGTGTCACTGGACATGCTTCTGCCCCCACCACCTTTGCTTCTGCTATTTGAGATGACTCATCCCATATGCAGGCAGCTGGATGATCACCCCAGCGTTCACCTCCCTCTGACCTGGTGAAGTTCAGAGCTCTATATGATATAGGATATGATGCCTGATATGATGACTGGTTAGACAGAGTGGAGCCTGGTCTACACAGCCCAATGCAGGGGTGATGGATAGATGATACGTGGGACTAATGATAAATGCCACAAACTTGTTTTAAAGTGATGTTTATAAATGAGTAACAGCATAATCATGGGTTAAATTAACAGCATGGATTAAGAACATGCCAGGTACTAGGACTGGAATTGTGTTAAAATCAGACTAAGTAAATTAGGGTTGTGGTTCCTCTAAGTGGAGTGAAGAAAAACTGGTGACAAATTGGAAGTACTGCACTTCTCTGAGTTCATGTAAAGTAAATAGCCATATAGCTATATCTATAGCTAGATGAACATCCTTGTGTTTATTGAAAGTTTTAGAGAGGTTGCCTTTTCATACTGTTCATACTTTTCATACTGTTCATGGGGTTCTCAAGGCAAGAATACTGAAGTGGTTTGCCATTCCCTTCTCCAATGGACCACATTCTGTCAAATCTCTCTACCATGACCCACCTGTCTTGGGTTGCCCCACAGTCATGGCTTAGTTTCATTGAGTTAGACAAGGCTGTGGTCCTAGTGTGATTAGATTGACTAGTTTTCTGTGAGTATGGTTTCAGTGTATCTGCTCTCTGATGCCCTCTTGCAACACCTACTGTCTTACTTGGGTTTCTCTTACCTTGGGCGTGGGGTATCTCTTCACGGCTGCTCCAGCAAAGCGCAGCCATTGCTCCTTACCTTGGAGCAGTATGAAAAGGCAAAATGATAGGATACTGAAAGAGAAACTCCCCAGGTCAGTAGGTGCCCAATATGCTACTGGAGATCAATGGAGAAATAACTCCAGAAAGAATGAAGGGATGGAGCCAAAGCAAAAAGAATACCCAGCTGTGGATGTGACTGGTGATAGAAGCAAGGTCCAATGCTGTAAAGAGCAATATTGCATAGGAACCTGGAATGTCAGGTCCATGAATCAAGGCAAATTGGAAGTGGTCAAACGAGAGATGGCAAGAGTGAATGTCGACATTCTAGGAATCAGCGAACTGAAATGGACTGGAATGGGTGAATTTAACTCAGATGACCATTATATCTACTACTGCAGGCAGGAATCCCTCAGAAGAAATGGAGTGGCCATCATGGTCAACAAAAGAGTCTGAAATGCAGTACTTGGATGCAATCTCAAAAACAACAGAATGATCTCTGTTCGTTTCCAAGGTAAACCATTCAATATCACAGTAATCCAAGTCTATGCCCCAACCAGTAATGCTGAAGAAGCTGAAGTTGAACGGTTCTATGAAGATCTACAAGACCTTTTAGAACTAACACCCAAAAAAGATGTCCTTTTCATTATAGGAGACTGGAATGCAAAAGTAGGAAGTCAAGAAACACCTGGAGTAACAGGCAAATTTGGCCTTGGAATACGGAATGAAGCAGGGCAAAGACTAATAGAGTTTTGCCAAGAAAATGCACTGGTCGTAACAAACACCCTCTTCCAACAACACAAGAGAAGACTCTATACATGGACATCACCAGATGGTCAACACCGAAATCAGATTGATTATATTCTTTGCAGCCAAAGATGGAGAAGCTCTATACAGTCAGCAAAAACAAGACCAGGAGCTGACTGTGGCTCAGACCATGAACTCCTTATTGCCAAATTCAGACTTAAATTGAAGAAAGTAGGGAAAACCACTAGACCATTCAGGTATGACCTAAATCAAATCCCTTATGATTATACAGCGGAAGTGAGAAATAGATTTAAGGGCCTAGATCTGATAGATAGAGTGCCTGATGAACTATGGAATGAGGTTCGTGACATTGTACAGGAGACAGGGATCAAGACCATCCCCATGGAAAAGAAATGCAAAAAAGTAAAATGGCTGTCTGGGGAGGCCTTACAAATAGCTGTGAAAAGAAGAGAAGTGAAAAGCAAAGGAGAAAAGGAAAGATTTAAACATCTGAATGCAGAGTTCCAAAGAATAGCAAGAAGAGATAAGAAAGCCTTCTTCAGCGATCAATGCAAAGAAATAGAAGAAAACAGAAGAATGGGAAAGACTAGGGATCTCTTCAAGAAAATCAGAGATACCAAAGGAACATTTCATGCAAAGATGAGCTCAATACAGGACAGAAATGGTATGGACTTAACAGAAGCAGAAGATATTAAGAAGAGATGGCAAGAATACACAGAAGAACTGTACAAAAAAGATCTTCATGACCCAGATAATCACAATGGTGTGATCACTCATCTAGAGCCAGACATCCTGGAATGTGAAGTCAAGTGGGCCTTAGAAAGCATCACTACGAACAAAGCTAGTGGAGCTGATGAAATTCCAGTTGAGCTATTCCAAATCCTGAAAGATGATGCTGTGAAAGTGCTGCACTCAATATGCCAGCAAATTTGGAAAACTCAGCAGTGGCCACAGGACTGGAAAAGGTCAGTTTTCATTCCAATCCTAAAGAAAGGCAATGCCAAAGAATGCTCAAACTACTGCACAATTGCACTCATCTCACACGCTAGTAAAGTAATGCTCAAAATTCTCCAAGCCAGGCTTCAGCAATATGTGAACCGTGAACTTCCTGATGTTCAAGCTGGTTTTAGAAAAGGCAGAGGAACCAGAGATCAAATTGCCAACATCCGCTGGATCATGGAAAAAGCAAGAGAGTTCCAGAAAAACATCTATTTCTGCTTCACTGACTATGCCAAAACCTTTGACTGTGTGGATCACAATAAACTGTGGAAAATTCTTCAAGAGATGGGAATCCCAGACCACCTGACCTGCCTCTTGAGAAATCTGTATGCAGGTCAGGAAGCAACAGTTAGAACTGGACATGGAACAACAGACTGGTTCCAAATAGGAAAAGGAGTTCGTCAAGGCTGTATATTGTCACTCTGCTTATTTAACTTATATGCAGCGTACATCATGAGAAACGCTGGACTGGAAGAAACACAAGCTGGAATCAAGATTGCCGGGAGAAATATCAATAACCTCAGATATGCAGATGACACCACCCTTATGGCAGAAAGTGAAGAGGAACTCAAAAGCCTCTTGATGAAAGTGAAAGTGGAGAGTGAAAAAGTTGGCTTAAAGCTCAACATTCAGAAAACGAAGATCATGGCATCCGGTCCCACCGCTTCATGGGAAATAGATGAGGAAACAGTGGAAACAGTGTCAGACTTTATTTTTGGGGCCCCAAAATCACTGTAGATGGTGACTGCAACCATGAAATTAAAAGACGCTTACTCCTTGGAAGGAAAGTTATGACCAATCTAGATAGCATATTCAAAAGCAGAGACATTACTTTGCCAACAAAGGTTCGTCTAGTCAAGGCTATGGTTTTTCATGTGGTCATGTATGGATGTGAGAGTTGGACTGTGAAGAAGGCTGAGCGCCGAAGAATTGATGCTTTTGAAGTGTGGTGTTGGAGAAGACTCTTGAGAGTCCCTTGGACTGCAAGGAAGATCCAACCAGTCCATTCTGAAGGAGATCAGCCCTGGGATTTCTTTGGAAAGAATGATGCTAAAGCTGAAACTCCAGTACTTTGGCCACCTCATGCAAAGAGTTGACTCATTGGAAAAGACTCTGATGATGGGAGGGATTGGGGGCAGGAGGAGAAGGGGAAGACAGAGGATGAGATGGCTGAATGGCAGCACTGACTCGATGGACATGAGTCTCAGTGAACTCTGGGAGTTGGTGATGGACAGGGAAGCCTGGTGTGCTGCAATTCATGGGGTCTCAAAGAGTCGGACACAACTGAGCGACTGATCTGATCTTAGAGAGGTTGGTTTAGAGGGACTTTCTGGAAGAGGCATATTTTAAGCGAGGGTTTGAAAACCAGAGTTGTCATGTGTGAGAGGAAACCACTGGCTGCCCGAGTAGATAAGCAAGGCATTTAAAAAATGTGGCCTGAAAGTTCTTTGGGGAAATGAAATTATCCATGTAACTATCTATTGTGGGTTACATCCTTTGAATAATGGTAGTCTTGGAGTCTGTAGCAGGAGCAAGACACATGAGTCCCATGAACCTCAAATATTTATGGAATAGCTCAATATTCTCCAAACCTCCCTGATGGTAAGAATTACTATCTTAGTAATTCTGATTCTGATGCCAAAACTTTTGGCTGTATCTTTTTGAATGTTGATGACCATAAGATCACCTTCAGATCTTGCTAAATGGCAGATTCCAAATTTGTATATCTGGCTAGGACCTGAGAGTCTGCATTTTCTATAGGCTTCCAGGTGATGCTGATGCCTCTCTTCTGAAGACCACATTTTGAAAAGCAAGAGATGTATAGCAGGTGTCTCAAACAGAGGTCTCATAAGCTATATATGGTTTATAGATGAGTTTACATTTTTTTATTTGTTGCTAATATTAAAAAAAACTGGAAGACTTCCACTTCTAACCATGATGAAGTAACTGGGACCAGACTGATTCTTTTGCCATAAACAACTAGATACAATATATGACAATTATTTTCAGGCCATACAAGATAGATAATAAAAACTGGTGATTCCTGATAGAAGGGAAACTCAAGAGATAAGCTCTCTGGTCACTTAGCCCTCTGTCTGGGGGCAAGTTACAAACAGCACAGTTAAGTTGATGTCTGAGCAGAGCATAGTAGGTCAGCTGAGCTGGGGAGATAGAAATCAGAGTTTGGGTCACTTCAACTGCTTGGCATTTGCACAGTGGAGTTTCATAGAAAGGAAACTCTAGGTGTATGTGGCTGGGGGCAGAGAACAGGGCATGGCTGAAGGCCAGGCTGCATATGCATGGAGAAGATTACCCAATGCTTACCAAAAAGCATCAGCTAAGGCTGACTCATTGGAAAAGACTCTGATGCTGGGAGGGATTGGGGGCAGGAGGAAAAGGGGATGACAGAGGATGAGACGGCTGGATGGCATCACCGACTCGATGGACATGAGGTTGAGTGAACTCCGGGAGATGGTGATGGACAGGGAGGCCTGGCGTGCTACGATTCATGGGGTCTCAAAGAAACAGACATGACTGAGCTTCTGAACTGAACCGAACTGAAGGGGTTGATGGGCTTCCCACGTGGTGCAATGGTAAAGAATATGCCTGACAATGCAGGAGATGCTACAGTTGTGGTTTTGATCCCTGGGTCAGGAAGATCCCCTGGAAAAGGAAATGGCAACCCACTCCAGTATTCTTGCCTGGAAAAATTCCAAGGACATTGGAGCCTGGCAGGCTACAGTCCATGGGGTCACAGTCAGACATGACTGAGCACAGCATAGCACAGAGGCTGTAGAAAGGGTTGAAATGAAAACAGAGGGACCAGGGATTGAGCAGTGATGGAGCAAGAGCAGTCTTGTGGGGATTGGATGCTGGACTCATGACCCTGTCAGAGTGAAGAGATCTCTTTAACACCTTGTTAATAACACCCCAGGCTCTAAATAACACCCCAAGATGTTAGTAACATCCACTGAGTCACCAGGAAAGTTGTGTCTTAGATATAAGAACTCTAGATTTGCCCTAAGAAAATCTAAATTCAAACCCCTCAAAGATGTAGAGGGTTTAGAGATTGCATTTAAGTAAGAGGAGCTTAGAAACATCTTGCACTTTCTAAAGATCTGTATTAGCAAACATAAAACCAAGCCAACATAAGTTCTGGTGATCCACCAGCAATTAAATTGCCTAATAAAACAATACATATACTCCTAAAGGCAGCTAACAGGATCCACATTCTCTATATCATCTATAATATTTGGTACTCAATCAAACATGATTGAACATACAAAAAAAAAAAAAAAACCCAGAAAAATATGATCCAGAAATAAGGAAAAGGTACTCAATAGAAACTACATGTGAGATGGCCCAGATGCTGGAAATAGCAAGACTTTAAAGCAACTATTATAATTATGTTCAAGAATTAAAAGAAAATTTGGTCTTAATGAGTCAACAGAAAAGCAATTTGAGCAAAGAAAGGCAAACTCTAAAAAAGACCCAAATGAAAATTATAGATCTCAAAATTATAATAAATGAAAAATTTACACATTTGCTATACTTAACATAGGACTTTAAATGGACAGAGTGGCCTTATTTATAGATTAACAGACACTCTCCAACCAAAAGTTCAGAGGAAAAAAATAATTGGGAAAAAAGGAGTAGAGCCTCAGGAATCTGTGTGAAAATAATAAACTACATAATAGCAGTTCTCAAGAATTGAGAGTCGACAAGATCTTTCCAGAAATTTTGAAATATTAAAGCAATTTTCATGACAATACTAAGATGTTACTTGCTCTTCCCACTCCCATTCGTTCATGAGTGTACAGTGGTATTTCCCAGAGGCTACATGATGTGTTATGTCACAATAGATTAATACAGAATCAAATATAAGAATCTAGATATCTTTTATCTGTTAAGCCAGAATAACACTCTATAAAAATAATAAATGATGCTGTTCTAAGAATTACTTAAAACTTTAAAAACTTAAAAATGGATTAAAACATATTTTTAATCCATTTATATATGCTATTTATGTTAACATATAATAACTGTTTTTTCTTTTTATCCTCCTCCTCTTCATTAATAATAATTATTATTATCAATAACAATATTAATCATTAACAAATTATAATTATAAAGAATATATCAACTTTAATTTCTAATACAGTATCAATAGAGATACCCCAAATAAACACATGTTCTTTAGAGTTCTTACACTTTTAAATAATGTAAATAAATATCAAGACAAAAAATAAGTACTACTGGTCTTGCCAAAGAGAAATCGGAGTTCAAGATGAAGAAAACAGTGATCATGGGGCAGACAAAAATTTCAAGACATTAATGACTGAAAACATCAAACTCGGTGAAATAGAATGACTTAATTTAGAAAAATGCAGTCACCTCCAAGTAAGATGAATACAAAGTAAAATATCAGAGTCAAATTGCCCAAAATCAAAGCCAAGAAAACTTCAAAGGCAGCCAGATTAAAAATATGTGTGCAGGAAGAAAACAAGAAGAAGGCTGACTGCTGATTTCACATCTGAAACAACAGAGGCTAAGAGACAATTGAATTACCTTTTTAGAAGGTAAAAGAAAACATATTGTGCCAAATGAGGTTTCTATAGTTAGCAAAAAATATCTCCAAAAGTGAGGATAAAATAAAAATATTTTCTAACAAAAATTTGTAAAATTTTAGTTAGGATACCTACACTACAAAAAATTGCTAAGAAGTGTTATTCAGGATGAAAGAAATGATATAAAGTGGAAATTTAAATCTCCAAATGTTTTGAAATAAAATAACAGTTCCCTAAATAATTTATGAGTCAAAAATCACAAAATAATTTTGAAATATTTTGAAGCTAATGGAGATGAGAATAAAATATTTTTTTAAAATTGTGTGGTGCTGCCAGGGCAGTACTTTGAACAAAATTTATAGCTTTAAATGTCTATATTAGAAAATAAAAATGCATAACACTAATGATTTATTTCCATTGTATAGAGATAAAAAAAGGAAACTAGAATTTGCCCAAGGTAGTGGAAGGAAAGAATTAATAAATATCAGTTCACTTCAGTTCACTCGCTCAGTCGCGTCCAACTCTCTGCGACCCCATGGACTGCAGCACGCCAGGCCTCCCTGTCTATCACCAACTCCTGGAGCCTACTCAAACTCATGTCTATTGCGTTGGTGATGCCATTCAACCATCTCATCCTCTGGCATACCCTTCTCCTTCTGCCCTCAATCTTTCCCAGCATCAGGGTCTTTTCCAATGAGTCAGTTCTTCACATCAGGTGGCCAAAATGTTGGAGCTTCAGCATCAGTCCTTCCAATGAATATTCAGGACTGATTTCCTTTAGGATGGACTGGTTGGATCTCCTTGTAGTCCAAGGGACTTTCAAGAGTCTTCTCTAACACCACAGTTCAAAAGCATCAATTCTTCAGCACTCAGCTTTTCTTATAGTCCAACTCTCACATCCATACATGACTACTGGAAAAGCCATAGCTTTGACTAGATGGACCTTTGTTGGCAAAGTAACATCTCTGCTTTTTAATATGCTGTCTAGGTTGGTCATAACTTTTCTTCCAAGGAGTAAGCATCTTTTAATTTCATGGTTTCAGTCACCATCTGTGGTGATTTTGGAGCCCCCCCCCAAAATAAAGTCTGTCACTGTTTCCATTGCCTCCCCATCTATTTGTCATGAAGTGGTGGGACCACATGCCATGATATTAGTTTTCTGAATGTTGAGTTTTTAGCCAACTTTTTCATCTCCTCTTTCACTTTCATTAAGAGGCTGTTTAGTTCTTCATTTTCTGCCATAAGGGTGGTGTCATCTGCATATCTGAGGTTATTGATGTTTCTCCTGGCAATCTTGATTCCAGCTTGTGCTTCATCCAGTCCAGCATTTCTCGTGATGTACTCTGCATATAAGTTAAATAAGCAGAGTGACAATATACAGCCTTGATGTCATCCTTTCCCGATTTGGAGCCAGTCTGTTTTTCCTTGACCAGTTCTAACTGTTGCTTCCTGACCTGCATACAGATTTCTCAGGAGGAAGGTCAGGTGGTCTGGTACTCCCATCTCCTTCAGAATTTTCCACAGTTTATTGTGATCCACACAGTCAAAGACTTTGGCATTGTCAATAAAGCAGAAGTAGATTTTTTTCTGAAACTCTCTTGCTTTTTCAATAATTCAACAGATGTTGGAAATTTGATCTCTGGCTCCTCTGCCTTTTCTAAATCCAGCTTTAACATCTGGAAGTTCATGGTTTGATGAGTGCAATTGTGTGGTAGTTTGAGCATTCTTTGGCATTGTCTTTCTTTGGGATTGGAATGAAAACTGACCTTTTTCCAGTCCTGTGGCCACTGCTGAGTTTTCCAAATTTGAGGGCATATTGAGTGCAGCACCTTAATAGCATCATCTTTGAATATTTGAAATAGCTCAACTGGAATTCTATCACCTCCACTAGCTTTGTTCGTAGTGATGCTTCCTAAGGCCTACTTGACTTCGCATTTCAGATGTCTGGCTCTAGGTGAGTGATCACACCATCGTGACTGTCTGGGTCATGAAGATCTTTTCTGTACAGTTCTTCTGTATATTCTTGCCACCTCTTTTTAATATCTTCTGCTTCTGTTAGGTCCATACCATTTCTGTCCTTTATTGTGTCCATCTTTGCATGATATGTTCCCTTGGTATCTCTAATAAATATAAGAGCAGACATTAATGAACAGGAAACATGAATGTAAAGGAAATTAACCATGCCAAAATTTGGTTCTTTGAAAAGATTAATAAAGGTAACAAAACTCTAGCAAGACTAATTAATGAACAAAGAACAAAGACAAGTTACTAATCTTAGAAATACAAATAGGAATATTAATATGTATTCTATAGACTATCAATACACATCCACAATATAACAAATGCATATCCTAAAGAATAATAGAAAATAATAATAATAAATATAAAAAGTTATTATGAACAACTTTATGCCAATACATTTAACAACTTAGATGAAATGGGCAAGTGCTTTAAAAAACACAATCTTCTAAAACTTGATCAACAGGAAATATTTGAATAATCCTATAAAATTAAGTAACTTACTTTATTATCAAATATCTTCCCACAAGGGAAGTTCTGTGTTGTGACAAATTCACTATTGGATACCATCAAATTCTTACAAAAGCAATAACAGTAATACACAAACATTTCAAAAAATATAAGAGGAGATACTGCTTCCCAACATGCTTTTTAAGACCAGCATTACCCTGATAGCAAGCTGACAATGTTATTAGAAGGAAAGAAAATTATTGGCCAAAACTTCTCATGAACATACAAGCCAAAATCCTCAATAAAATATTAGCTAACTTAATGCAGCACTCTCTAACAGGTATATCCGAGAGTTGCAAAGATATTTCAATATTTAAAAATTAATTAACGTAAATTAGCACATTACAGAATTAATGAAAATAAAATCACATGGTCATCTCAATAGACACAGAAAAAGAATTTGATGAAATCAACAACTCACCCATGATTTAAAAAAAAAAAAAATCAGCAAATCACTGATAAAAGGAAAGTTTCTCAACCTGATGATGGAAATTTATGAAAATCATATAGCAACCATCATTCATAATGGTTAAATACTGAATGTTTTCTCCTAAGACTGTGAAAAAGGCAAAGAGGTTCAGTCTCATATCCTTTCTTCAATATAGTACTAAATGTCCTAGCCAGTGTGATAAGTTAAGAAAATAAAATTTAAAAAATAAATATTAAAAAAAAGGAAATAAAACTTTCTCTCTTAATACATAATATGATTGTCTGCTTAGAAAATCCTAAGGAATCTATGAAAACCTACCAGATCTAAAAATAAATTTAGTTAGGTCACATAATGCAAGATGAACATACAAAATTAATTGTATTAACATATGAACCAGACATATTTAGAAAGTAAAACTTTAAAATATTTAGAAGTAACTTTAATGAAAGCTATGCAGGGTTTATACACATAAAACTGTGAAATGTTATTGAAAGAAATTAAAAAAGATTTCAGTAAGTTAAACGGTACATCCTGCTAAGGAATTGGAAGATTAGATAGAGTTAAGATGTCCATTGTCCCTAAGTTGATCTATAGAGTCAATAAAGTGCCAATCAAGACCTCAGCAGACTTTTTCTTTTGTATAAGGTAACAAAACGATGCTAAAATTTTATCTGAAAAAGCAAAGGATCTATGATAGCAAAATCAATTCTTAAAAAAAAAAAAAAAAAAAACAACAGTATGGGAGAACTCACACTACCTGATTTCTATAATGTTACAAGAACTAGTATCTGTATGGAACAAAAATGAACAAAGCCTTTACTTTACTTCATTTTCAAGAATTAATTGGAAATGGTTCATAGATTTGAGCATAAAACTTAAAACTTTTAGAAGACAACATAGGATATGAATTGTGCAACTTAGGGGTAGAAATGGCAACCCACTCTAGTGTTCTTGCCTGGAGAATCCCAGGGATGGAGGAGCCTGGTGGGCTACCGTCTATGGGGTTGCACAGAGTCAGACACGACAGAAGTGATTTAGCAGCAGCAACAGGGGTAGAAAAATATTTTTAAGGATACAAAAAGCATTGACAAAAGAAGAAAACTGACAAATTGTGCTTCATTAATATTAAAATTGTTTGCCTTTCAAAAGACGTTGAAGGAAAGGAAATATCAAGCCACAGACTGGGAGATATTATTTGCATCACATACATCTGACAAAGGCTTGCATCCAGATGATATAAAGCTCTCTCACAACTCAGTAATAGGAAGGCAAACAACTAATAAAAGATCTGAACAGACAGTTCACAAAAGAAGATATACAGATGGCCAATGAACACATGAAATGATGCTCGACACCATTAGTTATTAGGAAAATGCAAATTAAATGAGATACCACTTCATAGCTAAATGACTAAAATTATGACTAAAATGACTAAATGACTTAAATTAAAAAGACTGATAATTGCAAGCACTGGGAAAGATGTTGAACAACTGGAACTCATACATTATTGGGTGGGTAGGGGAGTGGGGGCTGTAAAATGGTACAATCACTTTTGAAACTGTTTGGCAGCTTTTATACATGATAAGCGTACTTTTACCAGATGATTCAGCAGTTCCATCCCTAGATTTTTTTTCCCCTAAAGAGACGCAAAAACTATGTCCATAAAAAGACGTGTCCAGAAATGGTCATAGCAGCTTTATTGATAATAGTTTAAATCTAGAAAGAACCCTAATGAAAATGAAAGAACAATTATGATACAGTGGACTAGTACTCAGCCATAAAAAGGAGCAGCCTGTTAATACACAAAACACCATGGACAGATCTCAAGATATCACACCGAGTGGAAGAAAGTGGGCAGAAGAAAAAGATTCTGTATGAGTCCATTTATGTTAAATTCTAAAACCGTCAAACTATATCTATAGGGATAAACATCAGACCAGCAGTGTACTGGAACAGTGGGTGGGAGGGAGAAGACTGACTTCACATGTAGGAGGACTCTTTCTGGGGCAATAAAAATGTTCTATAACTTGATTGGGCCAGTGGTTGTATAGATGTACTATGTGCTGTGTGAAGTTGCTTCAGTCATATCTTACTCTTTGCAGCGCTATGGATTGTAACCTGCCAGGCTCCTCTGTCCATGGGGATTCTCCAAGCAAGAATACTGGAGTGGGTTGCCATGTCCTCCTCCAGGGGATCTTTCTGACCCAGCGATCTCTTATGTCTCCTGCATTGGCAGACTGGTTCTTTACCACTAGCACCGCATGAGAAGCCCTGTATAGGTATATACATTTGTCAAATATCACTGACTTGTGCACTCAAAATGTGCTAATTTTACTATTATAAGTCAGCCATGAATAAAATTAGTTTTTTAAACTGGTGCATTTAACATAAAAATCCGGGCTTTTAGAATTCTTCTAAGAAGCCAGATCTCGAAATACTAGGCAAGCAATCCCACATAGCAACAACCAGGCTGCCCCATTCTGATGGGACAAGCATCTTTCTAAAGTTCCCCACAGGTCCCTTCCCTCCCCAGTCACTTGCTACCTGTTGAATGACTTTTGGCCTTTGTTCTTAAACAATAAACAAGTAAGTTTGTTCATGTGCTGATTGATTTATTCAGCTATCAATCTTTTGTCCAATATGTACTCAATTCCTTGGACTGGCCATTTTTTTCTCTCTGAGATCAATCCCTCTTCATCTGAGGAGCAGGGACCGAGTGAAGGTACAATAATACCATCCAGGGAATGCTATCATTATGGACCCGGCCCAAGCTTAGCTACTTTTGGCTCAGGGTGAGGTCGAATGTTTTAGCTCCTTTGGAATCAGGGAAAGAGGGAAAGAGGAAGGAAGTCAGGGTCACTTTGTTCTGACCATACATAACTCCTGGATCTTTCCCTCAAGATCAGTTCTGAGGTGGAGGAGCATGTGACTAAGGTCGCATTACAAAAAACTCAATTAGGGCATATAAATCAGGATGTGGAGTTAAAAGAAAAGTGCGGTTTTATAAAATGGATCATTATTATATGGCTTTGGCTCTGTAAATCAGTCAGGTGTAGCTAAAGTGTGGAGTGAATGCCCTTAAATCAGAACATTTTCTTTAGGAATTCCTAGGCACGACTTGTAAAGCTGGTGTAGGATCTGTAAGCTTCGATTGGAGTTATGTAAATCCATTGCCTCCCCTATAAAGCAGTTGAATGTTTTAACTAAATCTAATTCTTAAAATAATGATTTCTGAATCAAAACTTTGCTGGGAAGATTTACAGGCAAGTTTTATAAATCAGCAGCAAGATATATAACTCAGATAGTGAGAAGTGCAGATTTATAAATCCAACTTGTAAATCAGGAGAAAAAACATCATGTTTTACACTAAATAATATTTTTACAAATGGCACCTCATACATCATGCAATTGCCACAAATCTTTCACACCGGAGTCAGGCTACATAATACAGGGCTGAATCACAAAGGAAATTGAGGCCTGGGTGGTGATGTCGGCAGGAAGACTCGTGGGCTTGAAAAAATGCTGCTCCGTCTCCCTCATCAATGGAGATGGGTGAGGGTCTCTGGGATCAGAGTCTCTCGGGTTTTTAATTCCACCTGGCAGCCTGAGAGCCCATGACTGTGGGAGAATTTCATCACCATCCAAGTCTCAGTTTCCACATCTACAAAGTGCAGACAATAATCCCTTTGCCAAAAGATTATTGAGAGGATTAAATGAGATGATATCAGTAAAGCAATGAGCTCAGTGTCTGGAAAATACTTAGTGCTTAATAAATGTTCATTGTTACCTGTTGTTATCAAATTCATTGCTATTGTTGTTGATATTAATATTTTCAGCTTACATCAGTTTCCCTTTCCATGATGCATTAGAAAAAGCAGTTGTGGGAAGCAGGGGCAGTGATGTGCGGCTGTTGATTGGCGACCAGTGGAGCCTGGAAGCTGGTTCATGTCTTCCCGCTCCAGCTGTGTTTGACTGGACCATCTTCCCTGGTATTCCTCAATTTCTGGCTGCAAGAATTTCCCCCAAAAGGTTTTTTGAAGGCCAGTTTTTGAGACCCAACTTGCAACACAGAATTTAAATAAAAGCTAATGTTTTTAAGAAGCTTGTTACAAAAGTAATACATTTTTATTGCAGAATATTTGGAAAATAATGAAAATCACCAATACTCTTGCTACCCAGAGATAATCACTGATAACTGTCTGGTTATCCTCTTAAGGTCTTTTTCTATGCATATATTTACATACATACATATTTAAAAAACCAAAAATGAGACCACATTGTGCAGGTTGTTTGACAAATTTTTTTCCGTTTAACTATATATTGTGAACCTTTTCCAAAGTCACTAAGTAGTTCTTGGTAAATTTTTTGTGTGTGTGTGTGATCATGGATTATACTGCACCATAATTTATTTAACCGGTTCCATATTGTCAGACATTTATTTTGTTTTTAATTTTTTGCTATTATAAACAACCTTCCAGGGAACATCTTTTAAATAAATTTCTGCAGTTATTTATGATTATTTCCTGAGGATAAATTCCTAGAAGAGGAATTGCTGTGTAAATGGGCTGTGCACGTTTTTAAGAATTTTGCCAAGTTACCCACTGGAAAGCTTGTTTCACTTGAAGCCCTTGCCAGCAATCTATGGGTGCCCATTTCCTCAAGCTCCAGACAATCTTTTTTCTTTTTTTAAACTGTCAGTGTAATAGCTGAAAAATTGTGTTTCACTATTGTTTCAGTTTGCACATCTTTGACAGCTTGTAAAGTTAAACATTTTTCATATTTTTGCCGTTAGTACTTCTTTTGTGGATTTCCTAATCATGTCTTTTGTCCACAATGACATTTCAGAGCATTAGAAATATTAACCCTTTCTTACTTGTATTGTAAACGCTTGTTTTCTCAGTTTGTCGCTTTCCCTTAAATTATGCTTATGGCAGATTTCAATTTATATGTGGTTAATTCTATCAGTATTTACTTTATGATAAGACACTCTTTAAAAGGCTTTCCCAGCACAAGATCAGACAAACATGCACCTATATTTACTTCAAGCTGCTTTGTATATGTGCTTTAAACCTTTCTCCAACTGAAATTTATTTTAGGAGGTGATGTGAAGCGGTGATGAATCAATTTAGTCTTAGGTTTTCATAATTATCCCTTTATCACTTCATCTGGAGATTCAAACTATATGTTCTTTCTACCGGCTTCTCCCCTAGTTCAATCTATTTTAATTATGGTAGTCTCAGAAACTATTTTTATATCTGTTTGTGCAAATATCTCTAATATTTCCGTTCATCAAATCTACTTAATTATTTTGTTCATTGATTCTTCCAGACATTTAGAATTATCTTGTCAAGTGTCAAAGAAAAAAGGTATTAAAACGTGGATTGGAATTACAACAGACGTCTATCAATTAGAGTGCCACGCTTACAATTGTTAGCCTTCTCTTACAAAGAAGAAGACACATGGTATACATGGCCTCTTATTTTAGCCTCCATGCTAAATGTTTTCTTTCCATTCCTTTCCAAAACTGTTGGGTCAGGATAGCTTCCTAATCTGGTGGGACTGATTTTATTTGGCCTTGTTTCAATAGAATTTAAAATCTAAAGTCCTCTAAGAGAAGGGAGGGGATGGAGAGCAGTTCACTGAAGGTTAGAGTGACAAGGACGTTTGTGCCTCTCCTCTGAAGCACTTGCTTCCAGGGAGGTGCTGTAGAAAACTTCAAACACCAACATCTACAAATGCCCTACAGTCACCAACCCATGTGAAATACTTCTGCGCAGGCGCACTTTGTCTCTTGGCTGGCAAGCTTCCATGTTCAAATATCTCACCACAAGGAAAAATATTTGACCTTAAGCTACTGATTGAAACACAATAAAACAAATAATAATGAAAAAAATGAAACACCTGTCCTGGGAAATTGTACTGGGAAAGGTACTCGACACTGTCTCAAATATCATTGGGGAATTCAGGAATTATGAGAGCTCAACTGTGCTTGCTTGTTTTCTGAGTGTTATTGGGCTCCTTCTATTCTTCTTCCAAGTGTTCAATAAAGTATGGCCTTGGGCACGATGAACAGATTGGGAGTTTAAGACGATTCCAGCTGTTTCATGGAGAATGTGGGGGAGGGAGAACACTAATGGTCTCAGGAAGACATTTGGGAGACAGTTCCATTGTCCAGATGGGACAGAGTGATATCATGCACGTATTGAGGGCAGTGCTGGTGGAGGGAAGGTGTCAGAGTCTAGACATATTTTGGTGATGGAATCAACTGGACTTGATGATGAGATCAGAGAAAGGGGGATGTCAAGGATGATTCCCAGATTTCTGGCAAAAGAGACTGGATTATTGCTGAGATTTCTTGACTGAAATAGAAGAAGATCTGGGGGCATCAGGAGTAGAACTGGCCAGATTTGAATTTTGGATATGCTTGGATAGATCCAGACTCTATTGGCATTAAGTGATAGAAATCTACCTCCAATTCTCCCAAATGAAAAAGTGTCTTGACTTGTGTAAGAGAATGGCTAGGGGTGGGACTGCTGTCCGGATCCAGGTGCCCCGTGTTGCTGTCAGCCCTCCCTCTCTTCTCTCCCCTCTCAACACTGGAATCCAACCCGCTCCCCCAATGTGCTTCCTCTGTGTCACTTTTATCCTCAAGGCAATTTCTCCCCACATCCATCTAAGACTTATATTCTACTAGTTTAGCATTCCCAGTAGAAAAGTAAGATTTTTTCCCCCCAAATAGCACTAATACAATTATTGGGAATAAATGTTCTTGACCCATTTTCGACCATACACCTCTGTTTATACAAATCTGATGCTGGTATGGAACAACAGACTGGTTCCAAATAGGAAAAGGAGTATGTCAAGGCTGTATATTGTCACCCTGTTTATTTAACTTATATGCAGAGTACATCATGAGAAACGCTGGACTGGAAGAAACACAAGCTGGAATCAAGATTGCCGGGAGAAATATCAATAACCTCAGATATGCAGATGACACCACCCTTATGGCAGAAAGTGAAGAGGAACTCAAAAGCCTCTTGATGAAAGTGAGAGTGGAGAGTAAAAAAGTTGGTTTAAAGCTCAACATTCAGAAAACGAAGATCATGGCACCCGGTCCCATCACTTCATGGGAAATAGATGAGGAAACAGTGGAAACAGTGTCAGACTTTATTTTGGGGGGCTCCAAAATCACTACAGATGGTGACTGCAGCCATGAAACTAAAAGACACTTACTCCTTGGAAGGAAAGTTATGACCAACCTAGATAGCATATTCAAAAGCAGAGACATTACTTTGCCAACAAAGGTCCGTCTAGTCAAGGCTATGGTTTGTCCTGTGGTCATGTATGAATGTGAGAGTTGGACTGTGAAGAAGGCTGAGCGCCGAAGAATTGATGCTTTTGAAGTGTGGTGTTGGAGAAGACTCTTGAGAGTCCCTTGGACTGCAAGGAGATCCAACCAGTCCATTCTGAAGATTAGCCCTGGGATTTCTTTGGAAGGAATGATGCTAAAGCTGAAACTCCAGTACTTTGGCCACCTCATGCGAAGAGTTGACTCATTGGAAAAGACTCTGATGCTGGGAGGGATTGGGGGAAAGAGGAGAAGGGGACGACAGAGGATGAAATGGCTGGATGACATCACTGACTCGATGGACGTGAGTCTGAGTGAACTCCAGGAGTTGGTGATGGACAGGAAGGCCTGGCGTGCTGTGATTCATGGGGTCGCAAAGAGTCGGACACGACTGAGTGACTGATCTGATCTGATCTGATGCTGGTATACTAGTTATAGGACTAAACAGCCTGGAGAATATAACTCCAAAGGATTGTTCTCCAAAGCTAAACTGGGCACTGTTACCAATGCAAGAAACAGGACAGACAAATCACAGATGCCTACTGCTTGCCAACAGATAGGTGACCTTATAATTGACTGTCCAAAACACATTTGAACATGAAAGGGGTGATAGGAATAATGATGCCAGGGAAACAGAGATTATCCTGACCACCTAGAGATGTATTGTCACCTTATCCATAAGATATCCAAGTAGAGATGTTGACTAGTTGTTAGTGTTCAGCTAAGAGGTCTGGAATGGGACAGAGGAATTGGAGCAGGTGACAGGAACAGTCTTGATGGAATGACAAGAAAAGAAGCCAGTTTGGAATGGGTTGAAGACTGAAAGGAGGGGAGGAACTGGAACAGCATGTGGGCACAACTCTCCTCCGCTGGACTGGGAAGGACAATAAGAAGAAAAAGCAAGAGCAGGAATAAAGTATGTAGGAGCAGGGGAGATGCATTTGAAGGAGAGGAGACAAGTGGACATTTTTGAAAAAAGAATATTGACTGCAGAAGGAAGCTCTGAGAAGGCAGGAGGAGAAGGGGTCCTTAGGAGGGAGGGGGGCCAGCTTCACCTTTATCACAGGAGGGACGCAGGGAGGAGGGGCAGGTGCAGGTGGGCGACAAAGTCAGTGTTGGGTGGATGAGAGGCTGTATGTAACGGCTTCTCAGTGCCCCCACGAAATACATCATAAAGCTGTTTGCCAAGAGTGGACTTTGAGGACAGAGAGGAGTTGAGACAGTCACCATCCTAAGAAGGCTGGTGAGAGGAACGCGCCAACATTTCTGGGCAACATGGTGGCCCAGACTCTGCTGGCCCTGGAATGAGAGCAGTCTTTGGAATTCTTCTCTGATGAAGACATCTAAGGAAATAGCAGTGCCCCTGGCAAGGCTGGGAAACATCTTCAGTTTATCCCCACTGGGCTGGTTGCAGATCACCTCCCTTCATTCTCTAGGACTCCAAAGAGGTTGACACATTTCCTGTCCCCACAATCTTAAACAGACTCTGGACAGTCTGTGTTTGATATGCACAGAGTATCATGCTTTAGAGACCCCAGAAGTAAGGTGGCCTCGCTCCTATGAATGGCAGCATTTGTGTGAAGGAGAATCATGTTTTAAAGTTTTCTTTTCAGTTTTGGGAGGTTGCTGAAGTTGGGACAAGACGGCATTTGCTATAAAGCACCTGTCTGACCTCAAGTCCTCCAGAGATCTCTAGCCAGGCATTTTGGTTGCCAGTAGCTACTCTAGAAACTTCATGAGGACAGGGGTACTGGGAAGGAGTCACCACGTGCCTCTGGACACAGGCACTCTGCTTAGCACATAGAAGATGCCTCACATCTGTTGAGTGAGCAGGAGCTTGTTCTGCACTGATGGATGGGTTAAGCCCTCCAGGTTCCCTGAGCTTTTAGCCTGAACTTGGAAGCTGGCACCTTTCTGTTTTCATCCTCGCTAGTCTTTTGCCATTTAAGAAATTCATGTTGAGGTTTATCACCTCCAACCTTTGAGCACAGTGTCTTATATTGATTGACATTTGATAAATTAAGTACAAAATGCTAATGAAAATGTTACAAAAGGAAATCATGGTAGATTCACCTTATTTTCATTTTTTGGCATTGAAATAAAAGGAACTCTCTTCTGTACACCAGATACTTGCTGAAGCTGCTAAATAACAAGGATTTGATTTAGTATCTGGTTATATGGGAGCTTGATGGCTAGAGAATGAGAATGAGAGGTAGTACTGACCCACCACACCTGGCTGCTAGCAGATCCTGTCTGGTCCACAAGGACCTGCTTGACCAAAGCACAAAGGATCAGAGCCTGAAAGATGGGGATGGAGACACCCTCGGGGGTTTGTCTCTACAACAAACGTCACTTGAAACTTCCCTTTCCCCCCTTCAGAATGCCAACGTGATTATGCATCGAGCTGTTGCTATTTACAGAGCTCTTAGCACAGAGAGCATTACACAGCCAGTGACACAGAATTACAACCATCTAGACATATGGTTTGGATAAACAAAGCACAAAGCGCAAATTAACCATGGTTGACTATAACTCCCGCTTTCTGCTCCCCAGGGAGGGACTTTAGTGAAACTCCCAGTCGGAGAAAGCAATACATATCAGAAAGTATAGTACATCCAGCGTGGTTTAGACAAATGCTAAGCCTTATTTAATGCTTTTCATGGTGCCAGAACACAATGGCACCAACCTGTCTAGGAAAAGTTATAACTCTGTGCCAGTTTCCTGTAAATAGTAACTGTACGCCTACCGGATTCCATGCCTATGTGCTCCAAGGCCAAAGAATGCCTTTCATTTGTCATCACCTTGCTTCCACTTCCCGTGTCCCCAAAGGCGGGTTGCCTCATGCATCTGGATGTCAGAGCTGCATGGAGTTGGACATAAGTAGCCTCTTTTGAGTAAATACCCTTCAACTTCCTCTGTGGTCCTTCCCCTTCACTGAGTCTTCCCCCTCTATGCTCGTCTGCAGAGAAAGACCCCCCTCCCACGCTTGGACAGTCAAGGTCTGAGCTCATCCAGTCCCCAGGGTGCCATTAGGAGTGGGCTGATTCTCTTTTCTGGCAGTAAGGGGTCTCCTTACTTCCCATATTTTATATTTCATGAGAAATTCTTCCAGGACAGGAAACTTTCTGTGTGAGGTCTTTGGCCTCATCATTGACACATGAACCTTATAAACTTTGTTTGACAATAAAGAGTATATTTGCTTTTCATAATACATGTGCATCGCTTTCCAAAGGAGAGAGCAAAATAAATAAATAACCAGAGTAAGAGGCTTCTACTTGGCTTGCATGCTTGTACTGGAGTTTTTCAAAAGGGAAAAGAAATCCACAAAACACTTGGCTAAATATATACCTACTTTTCCCCCCTTGTATTTAGTGGCTTTTAAGATGTACATTATATATTTAATTCACTCTCTCTCTCTCTCTCTCTCATGCACACACACACTTGCACTTTATACAAATTAAAATTAGAGCCCATCATCTAGGGACTTAAGAAGGTGTGCACACATGGCCCCAGAAATACTAAGGGCTCTTTAGTACCAGATAAACCTTAAAGACTTAAACCTTACTTGTTGATAAAACTTCAAGACTCATTATCTTATTAGCTGACACTAATATTTTAAGTAAATATCAAGAACAAATTCTGCTCCATGAGACAAGCAGTTTTCAGGCTCAGAAGTTCAAAGAGAATCTGAAGGGCATGAAATCTAACATCTTTCCGACGGAAATCCCAGATGTCAACTTCCAGAGTGGTATGGTCATCTTGAACTGGGTGATTTCTGTGAGATCCATTCAAGTGGCCTTGACATTCTCTCCTTGTGAAGACTGAGATGGCAGCAGGACTCTCCTGCCCTGGCTCTGAATGGGTATTTATTGACATGTCTACTTGCTGTCATTTTCACGTCTCATTTTCAACTCTCTGAAGTGAATAAGGAAGACTGCTGAATCACTCTCTGTCATGTTAGTTTGGCCAAATAGAAATGGGGTGGGACAGGAGCCGAGATTTCCAGGGCAAAGCTAATGGATTTACCAAAGCCACTTACCTAGATTCAATAATTCAAATCAACTCCCTTCAGTTCTACAAATATTTCCTAACATCCCCTATGAAAAAAGTCCTAGTGCTGAGACTTGTAGGAAATGATCAGTTTTTCCGTCTTGAAGTTTCAGTTTAGAGGGAAGATATTTAGGGATAAAATAATCCTACGGCAGGAAGGCAGCAATGAGAGAGGCAGGAGGACGGGAAGGAGGGAGGAATCAACTGATTAGCGTTGAGAAGCAGAAAGGTGGGGACCTGGATATTCCTCCCCATCCTTTAAAAGTTTCTCCAAATCCAGAAAGCTCATGGAGCGTGTACCAAGTTCCAGTCCTCCTGGTGTCTTTCCATAACAAGAATCAAATGAGGGACTTCCTTGGTGGTCCAGTGGCAGGCTTTGTGCTCCCAGTACAGGTGGCCGAGGTTCAATCTCTAGTCAGGGAACTATTCTAGATCCTGCACACCCCCACTCAGACCTGGCACAGCTTCAATAAATATATGAAAAAAAGAGTCAAATGAGAATATCTCCAAGCACGTTGAAAATAACAGCTGGTCACAAGCCCACTCCCATCGTCGACTCAATGTACATTGGATGTGTTTCATTTTGCTTCTATGTGAAACAGATTATATTAGTCCATAAAGAGAGATTTTACATTTAGTCTTCTGTGACATTCATTGATATGTCCCCATATGCACTTACAGATGTCCATTCAGGAAATTTCTGGGAAATTGCTTGGGGGCCTAAATAACTGATGGGAAGGGTGAAGACTCAGACTCAAAGAAACTGGGATCAAGGTATACCGAGGGTTCAGGCCAACTCAGCCTTAAGCAGTGGCAGGGAATGTTCTCTGCTTTGGAGGGTTGAGCCCCAAACCCTTCCCTGACCTCATGCCACTCTTCTACATATTCAAAGTCATGTGGGAGATTTTGGCTGATTGCCCTGGCTAGATAGAGTCCAGGGCCCACTACTTGACACCATGATTTACATTCTTAACATGATCAACATAAAGGGAGAGGTACTCCCTGCCCCAGGAAGAAATCAGGTCTCTGTATTGGTAGTAAGGTGAAATGTCTGAGGGGCCACGACACAAAGAAGACCACCACAGTCAATGAAGCAAAGACTTTGTCTTGCCAATATAATTAAGACATGGGCAGTGGACAAAGGGATGCACAGTCTAGTGTTGGAGGGTAAATAACTCACCAAGGAAGAAAGGAAAGTGCTCCAGGAAAGGGGAGATGAAGGAGCAGTTCCAGGGGAAATCAGAAAAGGGACTCTTGCTTCTGCTTCATGTGTTCAAGGAAGCTCTGGATGAAATCATGGTGATGCCATAGAGGAAATGGGAAATGTATCCTAGGAGCTTATACACCTGGCTGAGCCCATGAGGAGATTCAGGTCAGCAAACAATTTGACATAAGGAGAATTTCACATGCTTATTGGAGTCATGGGCTTCCCCGATAGCTCAGTGGTAAAGAATCTACCTGCAGTGCAGGTGACACAGGAGAGGCAAGTTCAATGCCCGAGTTGAAGATCCCCTGGAGAAGGAAATGGTAAACCACTTCAGTAGTCTTGCCTGGGAAATCCCATGGAGAAAGGAGCCTGGAGGGCCACAGTTCATGGGGTTGCAGAGTTGAACACAACTGAGTGACTGAATGCACACATACAAATTGGAGTTATGATATCTGTCCTTTATTGATTTTGGTTTGAGGACACTTCACCACCCACTCCTTGACAGTTGTATGTCTAAAAAATTTCTATCTTGGGTGTGTGTGTAACTGCACACACATACACACTTTTGTTGGAAACCCTTTCCTAAAACTGTCCTCTATCTACCCACAGAAAATTCAGTGTCCATAGCCTGAGTTTTCACTGCAATTTATCCTTACATCTGAGGCTACACTTGCCACATTAAATTCAAATCCTCTGTGGTGGATGGTGTCTTGCCCATCGTTGCATCCTCTGTGCTGGGCATAGTACTTGACACCATTAGGCATGGGATAAATGCTGAGTGAATAGACATAGTTGAGCTTCATGTGTGCTCCTGTGCTCAGTTGCTCAGTCGTGTCTGACTCTTTGGACCCCGTGGACTGTAGCCCGCCAGGCTCCTCTGTCCATGCGGTCTTTCAGGTAAGAATACTGGATCAGGTAGCCATTTCTTACTCAAGGGATCTTCCTGCCCCAGGGTCTGAACCCTCATCTCCTGCGTCTCCTGCATTGCAAATGGATTTACCACTGAGCCATCGGGGATGCTCCATGTAGATATTCCTTAAGTCTTAATCTTTTTACTGCTGGGCATCATAAATGTTTGCAAGTTGGTGTTCTAACTACTTTAGCCTTTATGCTGTTTTCATGCAACTTCTTTCTCTGGTTTCCCTATTGTTTTCTGTAGTTGCCTCAATGGGAAGAGGTGCTCATTTTGGCACCTATTGAACCTTCATTCCCAGAGTCATAAACATGGGACTCTCCAAAACCTACTCCCTCATCTTCCTGAGCATACAGCTAAACTACATTTCCCAGCCTCCTTTGCAATTAAGTGTGGCCACATGACTCAGTTTTAGCCAATGGAAAGAGGGAGTGAATTGCAAACTTCTAGGACCACCAGTTAAAACCTCCCCAAATACCATACTTTCCTTTTTTTCTCTTTTGCTAGATGAATGGAGAGGATGCTAAGGTTCTAAACCCTAATAGCCATTAATCACATGTGGCTATTTACATTTAAATTAATTAAAATTAAATAAAAATAAGGGACAAAGGAATATTGTGATTCCATGGACTCCTGACTCCTTCCCTCCTCCAAACCCAATGAAATAAAAATAAAATATGAAATTAAACTAGAGAATCCCCTAGTTCTGCCTTGTGTGTGGAACATGGATGGGACCCCAAAATAGAGAGGAAAAGAGACAGTGAGAGAGCTCAGCTTCCCGACTGATTTAGGACTCAGCATTCTTCTCATCACCTCCCCACCACTGTTCCTGCACTAAGGCTTTTCACCATAGAGAGGCAACTTTAAGACTATAGATAGCCAGTTTGAATCCTATCTTTAGCATTTCTTTGTTGTATGATCATAGTCTTTCTATTTAATGTTTCTGGACCTCAATCCCCAACCCCCTTTTAAAGCTACAACTGATGCTTTTAACTTCAGTCATCAGTTTGATGGAAATAACACATCTACATGGCAGCCGCTGTTTCTCTTAGATCTATTTCTCTATTTTTATTTCATACAGATATCCAGTTGTTCCAGCACCGTGTTGAAAAGACGATCTTTTCCAGAATTGATTTAACTTGGCATTGGCACCTTTTTCAAAGATTAATTGACTATATATATGGTGGGTCTGTTTCTGAACTCGCTCCTGTTCCATTGATCTATTAGGCTATTCATATGTTAATAGCACTGTCTTGACTTCTGTAGCTATATTTAAATGCTATAAAATATTCTTGAAACTAGGTAACAAAGGTCCTTCAATGTTTTTCTTTAAAAAAAAAATTAACTATAATTGAAAATTCAGTTACAGTCTCACTAACTACAGTTAAAATGCCCATAGCCGCATGTCCTTAGTGTCTACCACATTGGACAGACAGTATAACAGTTCCGTCACCACAGAAAGTTCTCCTGGCTAGCACTCTTCTAGATGAGGTTAAAATCACAAAAGGGACAGAGGCTGGGTCCCTAAATGATGGCTGAAGCAGTCACGCCGTCACTACCACTCATTCAGTTCAGTTCAGTCCAGTTCAGTCGCTCAGTCGAGTCCGACTCTTTGCGACCCCATGAATCGCAGCACGCCAGGCCTGTCCATCACCAACTCCCGGAGTTCACTCAGACTCACGTCCATCGAGTCAGTGATGCCATCCAGCCATCTCATCCTCTGTCGTCCCCTTCTCCTCTTGCCCCCAATCCCTCCCAGCATCAGAGTCTTTTCCAATGAGTCAACTCTTCGCATGAGGTGGCCAAAGTACTGGAGTTTCAGCTTCAGCATCATTCCCTCCAAAAAAATCCCAGGGATGATCTCCTTCAGAATGGACTTGTTGGATCTCCTTGCAGTCCAAGGGACTCTCAAGAGTCTTCTCCAACACTGATTAAATAAGTAGATAAGCTTCTGTTGTGTTGAACACTTTAAACATGGAGGTTTATCATTCACAGTAGGTAGTAACCTCTTATTTGACACAAGGGCCTTGAGTTAAGATACTGAAGCGTTGAGTTCACTTCTCTCTCAGTAGATGGTGGAGAACAAGTCCCACTTGGAGAACCATCTTGTCTGAGAGCAGAAAATCAATGAATTCCTGGGATTTGGTCCATAAAGATTAGTTCCGTAAGTATGGAGACAAGTACCAAGGCCTTCCTATGCGCTTTGAAGAACATTCCTTTAAGACTTTAGAGCCTGAAGATTTGTACGCCTTGCTCTTTGACGCAGCCTTCCTGACGCTGTGGTATCAGCATGTTTCTGCATATTCTTTATCTACATGGCGGGAACACCTGACTTGTGCAGCTCACAGGTACTTTAACTAAGTTAGCCGTCCTGGCAGATCACAATCCCCCTTATCTCAGACAGTGGAAACTGAGGTTCCCAAGGGGCCATGCACTGTTACAAAATAATATTGCAACAATTTTATAGGTGTGTTAGAACGTGATCTGGGCCTGTCGTGAATATTTTGCCTACACAGGGTTGCTTTATACAAAACAGTGGCATATTTTAGTTTAGAATATGTGGAAAGAAAAGAAAAATATTAGAGCCCTTTTTCATAAAGACTTTCACTCACATCTGTAAAAAGCAACCTTCAGAGTTTTAGTTTTTAAAATTTGCAACTTTTCTTGTTTCTGATATTTCTTGTATACACTTATACCATTGATGTGGTATGAGGTTATTTTAGGGGTACAGGGAGAGACTCTTCTAATTTAGTAGCTATGTTTTCCTTGCATTCTTATTATAGTCATAATATGTGGCAGATGATTCTGACTTCCCACTTAGTGATAGAAAATTTCCTTTTAAAATAAATTTGCTTAAGTTTAAATACAACTCATATCAAAGGAAAAAAAGATATGAGTAAATAGCAGTACTAACACAACATGGATTCAACAAAAATCCTGAATGTATGTTTGCACATCTGGGGGCTGTAAATGCCTGGTCAATGGATAGGATCTCTTTCTTTGTTAAAATGAATAAATGAGTTTTTATTTATTTAGTTGACATAACACTGATTTATAAGATTGCCTAAGTTGTGTCAGTACTTGGTGTTTGCTAATCGGCTTTTTGTCTTTTTTGGAATTTGAATTGCCTTACACTTTGTTCAGTTCCTGGCAAAGAGGGAATGGTGCATGGATGATCGTGTAATGCCTGAGCCTTGAGTACAAAATAAAGACTGGTCTTCAGGGCACCCATGCCTATCCCTAGGATGTTAGAGTAAATTTGATCAGTCTACTCAGGTAAGACAGCTTATCCAGGTGTGAGTAAACACCGCTTTCCTTTCCCTGAGCTGGAATCAAGAGCAAGAATCATGCAGGATTGTTGCATCAGATGCTGTGTTCCTGCTCTAGGGATGAGCTCTGTCCCTCCCCCTCAGCTTGCTTCCTGAGAGGACCCAGTGGAGCAGAAGCACTTTCTGGGCCACAGCTCCCCCAGAGCTGGGTCCTGTTGGCTGGTGTCAGTGTTGCTGTTCAGACCCCATGGCCTCCCAACTTTGAAATCCCATCAGGTAAGTATCCAATGATCTGTCTTAACCACAGTGACTCACTGAGTCTTTAGATACCCAGTGGCTGGTACCTGTTTCCCTCACAGGAAGACATATTTTAAATAGCGTGAATGATAGAGAGCTCTCTCTAAAAGATTTAGAACAAACAACCAGAAGTTCCAGAACATACCCTGGTTTGTCCAATCAGTCTGACAATTAAGACTGTCCTCTGACCATTGCCAAGGGTTCCTCATTCAGGGCTCTGTAGTGATGATCAAACAGAGAGGCTCAGCGCATATTAACGGTTCCAGGAAATAAAAGGGAAATCAAGTTGTGAAAAATAAAATAAAATCCTTCAACAATCGTCTGTGATTTATGGAATTTTCTCAAACCCTCAAGGGAAGATCATTTAGTAAACTCCAGGGACGGTGGGGCCTTGGAAGAGAGAAAACCAGAGTGAGGACTGCACCCACCATGGCCCTCAGATCCATTCTTATAATGTAGTTTGCGTTTCTCCTAGAATACTTTTAAAAACTATCACACTAATTCAATATGTGTGGTGAGGAACTGCCCTCACATTTCACAGTTTCACCTAAAAATTGTCCTACTCTGTCTGTTGTTGGTCTCCTCTCCCGCCACAAAAAAAAAAAAAAAAAAAGATTAGAGTTTGAGCACTTGCTCAAGATTAAAATTGGGGTGGGGGGGGAGTTTTAAAGGGATTGATCTGCTGAGAAAACTTGCATCCCTCACCTAGCATGAATGTTCTTCTATAAACTCACACCTCTTCTGTCTAGAATTGAATTCATTGTTTTTCGTGGAAACCATCTCTCCCTGATTCTTCCATTTCCATCACTGACGGTTTTGTCCCCCATGTGCTCAGAAGCTTGCAGTCTCTGCTCCCCCACCCCCAGCTCACGCTTAGCCCCAAGGGCTGAGTGAGGGCTCACTCTTCCTATCCTCACTGCTGGAAATGCCCCGCTGGTTCTGGCTCTGGTCCTGGTTGTGTGTTTTTTTTTTTTTTTTCTGGTTGTGCTTTGTGACAGAATCTCTCCCCTATCTCCCTGTGGCTGTCTGCCACCTCCACACTTGTCTACTCCCGGAAACTCATTCAACCTGCTTTTCCTTCCTCCAGATCCTTGCTCATGTTGGTTCCAGTGGGATCCTGGGATGCCCTTCCTCACCTCCCCACCTGCTACAACCTCGTCCTGTCCTGCCCGAACCTCCATCCCCGCCACCCACAGTTACCCATCTGCTGAGCTCCTGAGAGTCGGTGAGACCACTGACTGCTGGCCATTTTTTCAGTCTGCTTCAGATGCAGTAGATCTTACCTTGACTAGAGGTTGCCTGGAATACTACATGTCCTTCTGCATCCCTATATCCCTCTATCATACCCAACAGTTTTATATACATGATTATTGTTGAATAAATGATGAATGAATGCTTCTGAGATAGATTTTTTAAAGATGAGGAGGGGGGGAACCATGAGCAGGAGCTGTCTGAAGAATGAATCCTTATTTTAGATCCTACTGAGTGTTTCTGTCGACGACTCTTTGGACTATGAAAACAGGAACAATTATGGTGTAAATGGACTTTGAAAATAGCAATAATTAGGTAATTAAAAATGTACTTCGGTTTCATTATGGTGTCCATAAAATTCCACCATCGAAAAACAAACTATTTTAACATATTTTACTTAATATAATTCATGTAATTGTGATTTTTATGTTCCACCTAGTTATGCAATTAAGTAGTACATGGCTATTTCTTACAATTAAACATTGCGAAAATCTGCTGCCAGTTCGGAACACAGAGTATGATATATTTAACAACTTTTTATGCTAAACAGTAGACACAGTGAACATTATATTCATTTAATTCCATTTTAATTAGTTGAATAATATTTTAAGTGTGAATTTAGGCCTAACTAGAATGGCACATTACTTGAGGTTGTTTTCTTCCAAATTACATATCTGTAACTTGTTGATGTTTTTCACAAAAAGAAACGGTGGTATGTGTGGGCGCCTGAGTTGAGAATAAGGGCGCCTTCCCAGTTTTCTGTCAAAGCTTCTCAATCACTGGTTAAGACTATTCTAGTGGCGCATGGATTTCCACACGCACTCTTGAAGAGTTAACCCCCAGAAACTCAGAGAAGGTGTTCTAACTTTGGCTGAGGCCTGAGGCAGCAAGAAAAGGCAAGGGTCAGAGATTACAGCTCCTCTGGCTTCTCGTGGTCTGATGAAGAGGCAGCCTAAACTCCCCCACCAGTTGCCTCTGGCCCTGGGCCTTGGCCCCACTCACACCTCTGACTGCTCGGAGGAGGGCCTGTGCCAGCCCATGGTCAGCCACTCCCCCGAGGGCTTCTGGCCTCCCTTTGCCACACACTTCCTTCCCACCTAACTGGACTGCTGCTGAGTGAGCCTGGAGCCTGGGAGGGATTCCCGAGGCAGTGGAGCTGAGTTCCCAAGGAAGCACAGGGATTTATTAGGGAGAAAGGGGACCTTAGAGATGTCAGGCTCTGCCTTGGTTCCCTGACCTGCCCCGTGTCATTTCCTGGCACTTACTGCCCTGGCATAGAGGGTCCCCAGCAGTCTCCCACTCCCTGCCCCCCTAATCTCCTTTCCTTCATGTTCCCCATCTACCGAGTCTTGACTCTTGGATTTAAATGTCCTGAAGAAGATTTGTGGCTTTCGGTCTACTCCAAAATCATGTCCCACCTTCTCGGCTGACTGGGCAGACTATGCCTCCCCAGGGTCCAGACTAACAGCCTGACTTGTCCTCCTTCTGTTCCCAGATGAGAACGAGAACTCTCCAAGTCAGCCCCATGTGACACGTCTTGATGGGAGTCCTGCCACAAAGTGGGGTGGGGGGGGGACATCAGTTCTTGCACTTGAGGGACTCCTCCTCTCGGAGCTCGGGTAGTCCTGGCTATTTCCAAGTGAGCGTGTTGTTCCTTCCCTTTGCCTGACAGTCGCCATTCCCAGTCCTCTTGCCCTTGAACTCTCCAAGGCTCAGCTCCCATTCTGCCTTTCTCACTAGACCTCTTCCTAGTGTTGCCTCAGACCCTAAGGACTGAAGGAGATGAGGCATGGGAGGGCTTAACAACCAACACGACAATAACAACAGTAACTGATGCTAACTGAACACCTCCTCAGCCCTCAGTACGTTGCATTAACTATCTGATTTAGCTCTTCAACATACACAAAGCTAGCTACTCCTAGTAACTCTGCTTAGGACAGTTAATGAGGCGGGTTCAGAGACATACTGCCAAGGGAGAGAACCCGTCTCAGAACCAGATGATCTGACTTCGGGGTCTGCGTCTCTAATCACTACTCTCTCCTTCCTCCCCAGCAGTGTTCAGTCTCTCGTTTCTGACTCTAAGGCCCTATGGACTAGAGCCTACCAGGCTCCTCTATCTATGGGATTTTCCAGGCAAGAATACTGGAGCAGGTTGCCATTTCCTACTCCAAGGGATCTTCCTGACCCAGGGATTGAACCTGCATCTCTTACGTCTCCTGCATTGGCAGGTGGATTCTTTACCACTAGTGCCACCTGGGAAGCCTGCCTCCCCAGCAGGGGACCCAGCAAATAGTAAGCAATAGTTGTTATTTGCTGCATTGAATCCCAAGGAATAACCCTCTTTTTCTTTGCTCCTGTTAGTTTTGAGATCTGGGTCTCCTGACTCACTGTTCAGTTTAGAATCACAGTTAATTTCAGCACGTTTTTTTTTTTTTTTTTTTGTACCCAGACGGCTGAGTGACTTTGGTAGGCTCAGATCCTGGCTTTCCCCCTGGGCTCTCTCAGGTCTCTGTCTTTGGACTCTTAGGTCTATTTGAACTCTGCCAGAAAATCTGCCAGTGGCCTTGGACTTAGCATCTGGCAAGCTGGATACCAGACCACCTGACCTGCCTCTTGAGAAATCTGTATGCAGGTCAAGAAGCAACAGTTAGAACTGGACATGGAACAACAGACTGGTTCCAAATAGGGAAAGGAATACATCAAGGCTGTATATTGTCACCCTGTTTATTTAACTTCTATGCAGAGTACATTATGAGAAATATTGGACTGCATGAAGCACAAGCTGGAATCAAGATTGCTGGGAGAAATATCAATAACCTCAGATATGCAGATGACACCACCCTTATGACAGAAAATGAAGAACTAAACAGCCTCTTGATGAAAGTGAAAGAAGAGAGTGAAAAAGTTGGTTTAAAACTCAACATTCAGAAAACTAAGATCATGGCATCTGGTCCCATCACTTCATGGCAAATAGATGGAGAAACCGTGGAAACAGTGGCAGACTTTATTTTTGGGGTCTCCAGAATCACTGCAGATGGTAACTTCAGCCATGAAATTAAACGATGCCTGCTCCTTGGAAGAAAAGCTATGACCAACCTAGATAACATATTCAAAAGCAGAGACATTACTTTGCCAACAAAGGTCGGTCTAGTCAAAGCTATGCTTTTTCCAGTAGTCACGTATGGATGTGAGAGTTGGACTATAAAGAAAGCTGAGCGCCGAAGAATTGATGCTTTGGAATTGTGGTGTTGAGAAGATGCTTGAGAGTCCCTTGGACTGCAAAGAGATGTCTATCCTAAAGGAAATCAGTCCTGAATATTTATTGGAAAGACTGATGCTGAAGCTGAAACTCCAATACTTTGGCCACTTGATGTGAAGAACTGACTCATTGGAAAAGACCCTAATGCTGGGAAAGATTGAAGGCGGGAGGAGAAGGGCACCACAGAAGATGAGGTGGCTCGATGGCATCACCGACTCGTTGGACATGAGGTTGAGTAAACTCCAGGAGTTGGTGATGGATAGGGAGGCCTGATGTGCTGCAGTCAATGGAGTCACAAAGAGTCAGACATGACTGAGCGACCGAACTGAACTGAACTGAAGCTGGAAGTCTGCCTTGAGGTCCCCAATCACAGCATTGTATTTATGATGCTTAGGGGCATCAGAGTCCTGACCACTTTGCTATCTTCAGCTGCACTCACTCCTCTATTCCCCTCTTGGTTCCCCCAGCCTCAGCTACACCTGACTCTAACTACTATCCTCTTAACATCACAGCATGCTTTGGGCCTTAAACAACTCCACCTTGGCTAGTATTGAATAAATGGTTTGAGGAAGGTAGCAGCAGAGCATAGGGCTGCACACAAAGCTGTGTTGTCAGATGCCTGAGTTGTAAATCTGGAGAGCCATGTCTTGCTGCAGACTTTGCCCTCACTGTGTGCTGTGCTGTGCTCAGTCATGTTTGATTCTTTACAACTTCATGGACTGTAGCCCACCAGACTCCTCTTTCCTGGAATTCTCCAAGCAAGAATACTGGAGCGGGTTGCCATTTCCTACTCCAGAGGACCTTCCTGACCTAGGGATCGAACTTGCATCTACCATGTCTCCTGCATTTCAGGTGGATTCTTTACGCACTGAGCCACCGGGGAAGCCCTCACTGCTCCTACATAAAACCATCCATGACAGACCTCCTGTGAAGTGTGCTTCCCCTACGTCAGGCAGAATGTTACTGCTATTTCCAATTCCCAAACCAACTCTGAAAGTTCTGTATTTATTATTCTAACTCTATAGAAGAAAACTGCAGAGCATATAGAAGACAAATTTGTTTTTGTCTGCTCAGAACCCCCCTTTTTTTTTTCCTCTGGTAATAGTACCTTGACTTTCCTTAGGACACACCACTTTCTATCTATATGGACTTACGGGACTACATTTCAAGCCCTTCCTTGCCTAGAGATAGGCATGTGATACAGGCTAAGCTGACTGGATTCCTTTTTGCTTGCAAGTCTGAACGTCGAGAGAAGGGATGGAAGAGATGGAAAATGATTGGAGCCAGTTTATCTGGATAGCATTAGGTCCTGAAGTCTGGATCCTGGGACTGCTCAGACCTCATCCAAGATCCCTTTTGCAGCCCAGCTTTCACTTCCTACGTGACCCAGATCCTCCTCACATTAGCCAGAATTAATTTCTGTTGCTTGAAACCCTAGACCCCTACACGACAGAGGGCTGGCCATTCATTCATCCATGTAGTGGCAAGCTCCCGAGCATCCTCTCCATGCATGGTGCTGTGGGCATGATGGTGAGGAGGGCTGAGTTTCTGTAATCAGCAAGGGTAGTCACTCATTCCACTTTTGAGTATGTTTTCAAACCAAGGAACTTGTCCTGGGTCATGCACAGGACTATTCCATGGCTTGATGAGATTCAAGATAGGTTGTCACACATCTGTATCATTTTACAGATCTGTGTTGCCTTGTCCACACTTTGCTGGAGGATCAGTCAACTAATAGTTTCCTCCAACTTGGCACTAAACTGTTGCATGGATAAAAGTCAGGTATCTGGGACTATAAGAATAATTTCCTCAAAAATGCCTCTATCTAGTCGGCCATTTCATTTTTTCTTGGAGGTTTTGTGAAAGATGGTTTGCTAAGAGTCAAAAGAGACCCTAATAGCAGATCAGGAGATATGGCTTGATTTGCGGATTTATCACAAAATTCCCTTGTGTTAATGGGTAAGGTGGTGGCCTTCGGTGAGTCTCAGCTTCTCTTTAGGTAAATTGGGAAATTGTTCCAATGATCTCTAATGCCCATTCTGCTTTGGTAGCTTCTAAACATCTTCTGTCATAGGGAAGCTCTTGGATAAAGAGAGAAAAAAGTCTGTCTCTCCTTGTGATTTGAAGGTTCTGAATGGCACAAAAAGAGTTAAGCTTTGCAGCACTTTGCAACATTGATAAAAATGTGTGTACTTTAATTTCTAATAAAAAAATCAAGCAGGTATGAATAGCAATAAAATTGCTCAAAAATTGTTCAAATTGAAGGGAAACAATTGGAAATGGATTTGGAAATACAATGTTTAGCTAAGCAAGCTATAATGTTCTGTTATTTTAATCAGCATTGTAAAGTAATTTAAATAATGCAGGAAGAGACTTTTATACTTTAATATATAATCACTTTTTTTTCAATGCATTCATCAAAAGGCATTTCATGTTAATGATTCTATGGCTGACGACAGATACTGGCAATAATGGTCTCTCGTCTGCTCTCAGCTTATATTTGGAGCTTTTTAGATTTAACTTTTTTCCTGCTCTTCCCTACTACTCTTAAAGGAAAATTCCTGTAATTTGGGGGGAAAAAATGTTGTTCCTAAATGTTTCAAAGAGAAACATATTTTTAAAATGAAATCTAGAACGTTCCCCTGATATGATTTCTTCTGTAGCACCAGCAAATTGGAATGGAGCTCACGGGTCATCTCAACAACTCACTTGCCTCCAGGCCCTTGAAACTCAAAAAGCATGAATGTGTCTTTCCCTTTAAAAATCTTCTCCAAGGACAGGTGGGATTATCTCACTCCATAGCTATTTTGTCTGTAATTTTAATAAATAAATACTTATTGACAGTTGAAGATTTTGCATGAAGAAATGACAAAGAAAGTTTCCTTCTTATTATTGAATTTCTGTCAACTATTAATATTATCAAATGACTTTTTTTGGAAATCTATTTTTAAAGAGTCATTTGAATTATTCTTGCTGCATTCTACATGTATATCAAGTCCCCATCCTCTCCAGAGAGAAGGGTTCAATGCCAGCCCCCAAATGGTGAAAGTAGATCTCCAAAGATTATAACGTTTGGCCTTGCCTTTGCAAGAACCTTCTTTCCTCCCCAGATAAAGCACACTTTCAGTGTCACCTGTGTGGCTTTTGCCCATACTGTGAGGAAAACTCATCTATCCATCTATCCATCCATCTATCCATCCACCTATCTATCCCCACCTTCAGAGTTTCCCCAGGATAAGAATAAAACTTAGCCCTAGATGTGTTTTTACATCTGAACACTATTTCTGGACTGGAGAGCTCCTAGTTTGACTGTCCAGAAACATTTTCGGAAAGGCAGCCTAGTTTTCATCAGCTAAGCCTGAGACAGTAGAGTTGGATTCAAAGCACTAAGGAGCCAGGGGGAGTTGGCAGCCAGGTGGGAGGAGGGGCCCAGGCTGGGGGCCCAGGAGCCTCTGTTTGGGTTGAGTCTGCCCCAGATGGAGGGTCTGGCAGTCGTTCCTCTCTTTGGGCTGGTTAGCGATGGATTGGAAACACATGGCAGACTCCGGGTTGGCGCTCGTAGCCACATGCTGCTCGTTGAGGTGGCAGGCTCAGCTCGAGCTGCTCGGGGGCAGGAAGGAAAGAGAGCTACTGGGGTCCAAGCTCTGGTCAGAAGGGCTTCCTGAGTCCTCCCCACCTGAGTGCCAGGGGACTTCAATGGCCCTTCAGGAGAAGGGAGGTGAATCAAGGACTGGGGAAGCAGTGACTGCTTAGAGTGAAAGCAGAGACACAGTGAGCTGAGTCTAGAACAAAGACGAGAGGGACAGGAGAGGAAACTTCTATTCACTGGGGAGGAGTCCCTAAAACTCTCTGTGCCTCTGTTCTCACACCTGTAAGCGATAAGCCTTGTCAATTTCTGTATCACAGGCCGATTGAGAGAATTACATAAAGTAACAAGGATAAAGCACCTAACGCAAATCCTAGGGAATAGTGGCGTCTCTGTATTGGACTTCTCAGGAAATCCACAGGAAAGTGGGGAGGGGCAGAGAGTAAGTCATAGCTGTGAAAGGGCAGCTGTGTCCAGGGGCAACCCAACGAAGACACCAGAAAGCTCTCAGGGACCCTGCATCACTGGCCCACCTCCGAGGCCCCACAGGACACAACTGCAGAGCCCAGGAAGGACTGTAGTCCTCCTCAGAACTCAAGAGCATCCCAAATTCCATCTTCGATGCATCTTCACTGCCACATCATGACAAAATCCACGCCACTCAGGTCTTCAGAACTTGTTAACTCCTTTGTGTGCTAAGTGCTTACTGGGTCTCCATGGGGTTGCACTGGAATCCTGGTGTCCTGGGGAGGGAGGGGACATGTCTCATCCTGAGGATGTTGTGACCTATGGAGGAGAGGAGACACAAGGGCACCGTACGGCCCCCACAGGGCATGAGGCGAGGCCAGGGCATGCCTTCCAATCCTTCAAAGGGCAGGAAAGGTAAATCCAGACAGAGGCATGGACAGCCAGTCAGCTGGAAAAAGTGTTTCATTTTACTGTCAATCGAGTAAATGTGTGCTACAGCACCAATAAGACAACATTCTGCCTCAAACTTCCAAAGATTAAAACAAACAAACAAACAAAAAAAACACTCTACCCTTGGTTGGGGTAATTGTGAGAAAATGCTGATAGGGATGAAAGTTGCTAGTACTGAGGCCCATATATATATATGGCTGGTATATTTGATTTATGCAATTTTGTTATCATATGCATTGACTTTATAAATCTCCCTTCGATTTAAGATGATAGTACATCATAGAAGTTTTCTAAAGATAATTTAGCTAATATATTAAAGTCTTTAGAAATGAGTAATATTTGAGCCAGCTATTCCAAACCTGAGAATTTATCCTAAGAAAATTAACATACATGTTAACAAATGTTTAGCACAATAGGCACCTCAGTGTCATATCTAATTGGAAAAAATGGAATTTATCTAAAAGCCCAGTAATGATTGAGTCAATGAAAAATCATGGTATGAACAAATAAAGGAATCCTATTTGGCTAGTGAATGCAGAGGAGTTGGATTTTTTAATGGAAAAATGTTGAAAAAAGTCATGAACAGAAAATAGAGTAAAATTAAAGTGGAGGATGGTCACTGCAGATAGTGACTGCAGCCACGAAATTAAAAGACGCTTACTCCTTGGAAGGAAAGTTATGACCAACCTAGATAGCATATTCAAAAGCAGAGACATTACTTTGCCAACAAAGGTCCGCCTAGTTAAAGCTATGGTTTTTCGAGTGGCCATGTATGGATGTGAGAGTTGGACTGTGAAGAAAGCTGAGCACTGAAGAATTGATGCTTTTGAAGTGTGGTGTTGGAGAAGACTCTTGAGAGTCCCTTGGACTTCGAGGAGATCCAACCAGTCCATTCTGAAGGAGACCAGCCCTGGGATTTCTTTGGAAGGACTGATGCTAAAGCTGAAACTCCAGTACTTTGGCCACCTCATGTGAAGAGTTGACTCATTGGAAAAGACCCTGATGCTGGGAGGGATTGGGGGCAGGAGGAGAAGGGGACGACAGAGGATGAGATGGCTGGATGGCATCACTGACTCGATGGACGTGAGTTTGAGTGAACTCCGGGATTTGGTGATGGACAGGGAGGCCTGGCGTGCTGCGATTATGGGGTCACAAAGAGTCGGACACGACTGAGCGACTGAACTGAACTGAATGTTCCTTTCTACTACTACTTATCTATTAATTTTCTATCTACCCATCTTTCATCTATCTATTTACCTATATATTATGATATTGCCATTACTCATTTAAAAAATATTTTTTTGTAAATTTTGTTTGTAAAATTTCCTCAGTTCAGTTCAGTCACTCAGTTGTGTCCAACTCTTTGGGACCCCATGAATCACAGCACTCCAGGCCTCCCTGTTCATGACCATCTCCCAGAGTTCACTCAAACTCACGTCCATCGAGTCAGTGATGCCATCCAGCCATCTCATCCTCTGTCGTCCCCTTCTCCTCCTGCCCCCAGTCCCTCCCAGCATCAGAGTCTTTTCCAATGAGTCAACTCTTTGCATGAGGTGGCCAAAGTACTGGAGTTTCAGCTTTAGCATCATTCCTTCCAAAGAACACCCAGGGCTGATCTCCTTCAGAATGGACTGGTTGGATCTCCTTGCAGTCCAAGGGACTCTCAAAGAGTCTTCCAACACCACAGTTGAAAGCATCAATTCTTCAGTGCTCAGCTTTCTTCACAGTCCAACTCTCACATCCATACATGACCACAGGAAAAACCATAGCCTTGACTAGACGGAACTTTGTTGGCAAAGTAATGTCTCTGCTTTTGAATATGCTATCTAGGTTGGTCATAACTTTTCTTCCAAGGAGTAAGCGTCTTTTAATTTCATGGTTGCAATCACCATCTGCTGTGATTTTGGAGCCCAAAAAATTAAAGTCTGACACTGTTTCCACTGTTACCCCATCTATTTCCCATGAAGTGATGGGACCAGATTTTTCCTTTTTTTTTCCTTTTTTTTGGTCACAGACCATTTTGGTTTTTATACATAGAAAAAGTAGCATTAGATTTTCTTCCATTAAAAATGGATCTTGGTGCTTTGTAAAATTTAATATTATAATTTGGTTTAAGAGAAGTAATTTCCAACTTAAAAACAAAAACAAGACAAAACAAAAACTTTGACCATGGCCATCCTGAGAAGGAAGAAGATCCATGAGAGGGAGAGGCTGGCCAGGCTGGGCTAGGGTAAGAGAGGGCCAGGCCCTGTACTTGGTTCTCCTGCCAAAATCTAACGGGTAGAAGATAGCAGTGAACTCAGGCTGTGGCTCATGTTACCTCCTGCCCAATTTATCCACAGATGTTAAGCTCTCATTACAGAAAATTAGACTTAAGATGTTCTAGCCATGTAGTCGATTTCTTTGGGTTATAGCTTTAGCTTATCTATTACTTATAAAAATGTTTTTCTATTAAAGTGTAGATTTTCAAAATCCAATTGCCAACTTATCTTGCTGACTTTGCTTTCTCTACTTTATTTTCATCAAATGCCTAAGGACGATTATGTCAACCTTTAACACAACTGAGGACAGTGTAGCAAACTCTTATGTCTCTGATTTTCACGGCAGTGTTATTTATGTCAGTGAAGAGTTGGCTTGGTCTCTGTTGACAGAAAAATGGATAAATGGAATGTTGCACATATGGATGGTGGAATACTAGGCAGTAATGAAAATGAATTAAGTTGGTGCCAAAACCAATGTTGGATGATAAGAATAAATAGATTATATTTCCATAGCATATTATCTATGTTTATGTTTATATCTGCTTATATACAATATATGGAGTAGGGCATGGCAACCCACTCCAGCCTGGTGAGCTACTTACTGTCCATGGGGTGGCAAAGAGTCAGACTCAACTGAGCAGCTACGAAAGACACAGCACATATACAATCTATTTATATTAAATATTTATAATAATGCATATTGGGTTGGCCAATAAGTTTGTTCATGTTTCTCCATAAGATGTAACAGAAAAATCCAAATGAATGTTTTGCCCAACCCACTATCTTTAGAAATACACTTTATTTCTGAAATATAGGACACTACTACATAACTTTAATACAAAAATGCTATATTTTTTCATGAATAAAATATTTATTAACAAAGTGAGGAAGAATTAGGAAGAACTGTAATAACTATGAGACCACATGGATTAGCATTCAGACCTGACCATGATGGAATCAAATGCAGGGGACTTAGCTTTCCCACCAGAAATAACTGTAAAACTGAAGGAAATGTATGAAGCATCTGTTTTCACACACTGGCGGTGAGCACCACGTTTAACCATTTTCTGTAGGGGGAAGTACTTATACTTTGTAAACATCACAGGGATGTAGCTGAGATCTACAGTCAGGCCACACTTTGGGAGTATTAATCATTTTTCTTTTTCTATATGTGCCATTTGCTGTTTGTCCATTTTCTCTCTTGGTTTGAGTATATGGTATTTATCTCCTCTATTGGCTTTTAAGCTATACTTCTCCAGTTTATTATTTTAGAGATTAGTCAAGGGATATTATGCATTCTTAGCTTATCACATTCTTCCTTGAATTAATATTAGTTTGCTTTACATATAATGAAGAACTTTCCAGTAATACACTTCTATTCACCTCTCTTTTTGTGTGTGAGGGTTATCATATGTTTCACTTTTGTATGTTATGAACCCAAAACAGTTCATTTTAAAAAATAGTTGATTTATAATGTTGTGTTAGTTTCTGGTATACAGCAAAGTGATTCAGTAATATATGTATATATATATAAATATTTTTTCATATTCTTTCATTTTTTTTCCATTATGGTTTCTTTTCTTTCCTTTTCCATTATGGTTTATTATAGAATATTGAATAGAGTTTCCTGTTCTATATTGCAAGACCTTGCTGTTTATCTACTATATATATAGTAGCTTATATCTGCTAATCCCAAACCCCTAATTTATTCCTCTCCTCACTTTCCCTTTGGTAACTATATTTGTTTCTATGTCTATGAGTTTGTTTTGTAAATAAGTTAATTTGTATCATATTTTAAATCCCACATACAAATGATATATATTTGTCTTTCTCTTTTTGACTTATTTCACTTAGTATAATAATGTCTAGGTCCATTCACATGATTAGAAATGGCATTATTTGATTCTTTTTTATGGCTGAGTAGTATTTCATTGTATATGTATACCACATCTTCTTTATCCATTCATCTGTTTACAAACATTTAGGTTGCTTCCATGTTTGACTACGGTAAACAGTGCTGCTATAAACATTGGTATCCATGCATCTTTATGAATTAGACTTTTCTCCAGATATATGCTCATGAGTAGAATTGCTGGAACAGATGGTAACTCTATTTTCAGTTTTCTAAGGAACCTCCATAATGTTTTCCATAGTGGCTGTACCAACTTACATTCCCACTGTCAGTGTAGGAGGGTTCTCTTTCCTCCACATCCTCTCCAGCATTTATTATTTGCAGACTTTTAAATAGCAGCCATTCTGACAGGTGTGAGGTGATACCTTTTGTTGTTTTGGTTTGCATTTCTCTACTAATTAGCAAAGTTGAGCATCTTTTCATATGCTTATTGTCCATCTGTATGTCTTCTTTGGAGAAATCAATTTAGGTTTTCTGCCCATTTTTTGACTGGGCTCTTTGTTGCTTTTTGTTATTGAGTCTATGAGCTCCTTGTATGTTTTGAAAATGAATTCCTTTTTGGTTGTATCATTCGCAAATATTTTCCCCCAGTGTGTAGGCTGTCTTTTCATTTTGCCTATGGTTTCCTTTGCTGTGCAAAACTTCTAAGTTTGATTAGGTCTCATTTGTTTATTTTTGCTTTTATTTCTATTGCCTTGGAAGATTGATCCATGAAATGTTGCGATGATTTATGTTGGACATTGTTGTTTTTAACTTAAAGAGTCAAATGGCTTATATAGAAACTATGAAAGGAGAAAAATGTCTTTTAGATTTACATTTTTTCCCTCTCTCCTTCTTTTATGTGGACTAAGTTTCTATTTGTTACAATTTTCCTTCAGCCAATTTTTTGGGGTATAGTAAAATAGCTTATTGAAGTTGCCTTTACTTTGACCTCATTTTCCATGAATATTTTCACTGGATATAGGAGTCTAAGTTGGTTTACTTTTATTTCGACATTTAAAATATGTTATTTCATTGTTTCTGATGACAGATTAGCAATATTTATATCTTTGTTCTCTTGCATGTAAAAAGATCTTTCATCTTCAACTGCTTTTAAGAATTTTTAAAAATTTTTTATTTATTTTTTTTAAGAATTTTTTTAAAAATAAATATTCTCAGCAATTTGATTGTGATGTAACCAGGTGTAGTTTTCTCTGTGTTTACCCTGTTTGTGATTTGTTGTTTCTCTAATCTCTGGGTGAACACTGCTCATCAAATTTGGAAACCTTTTGTCATATTTTTCCCTGTTTCAGTCTTTGTCACCTTCTGATACCTCATCTACACATATATTCAACCACATAAGTAGATTACTTAGGTCTCTGAACCTCTATTCACTATTTTTTTCCTTCTTAGTGCCCCAGGTGGTATAGCTTCTCCTGACCTGTCTTCAAATTTACTGCATTTTCTTCTGATTGTTCAATACGCTGTTAATCCCACCCACTGAAATTTTCATTTCAAATATGTTTTTCTATTCTAAAATTTCTGTTTGATTCTTTTTCATAGTTTTCATTTCTCTGATGAGGTTTTCTATCCATTTACTCATTATATCTCCGGATTTCTTTAAGTCCTTAAACATATTTATAACATGTGCTTTAAAGTCTTTGTTTTCTAAATTCAATAACTGTGTTATCTTAGGGTCTATTTCTATAGAAAAAGCTTTATCTTTTCCTGGTTATAAGCCAAATTTTCCTTCTTTGCATATATAATTTTTTCCCTGTGTGCTATATATTATGAATGCTATATATGTGAGAATATATTGAGTCATCTTCCTCTAAAAAGTATTGAGATTTGTTGATAATTAATTTATTGGAATATCAATTTGATTATCTTATGAGTTGCTTTTAATCTTTGTTAGGATGAGAGTAGTGTAATCTTTATTCTGAAGTTCAAATATCTTACTTTAAAGATGTGAGCTTTATGGAATTTCAATTAAATATTCCTGGAATGTTTACAGATGTTTCTCCATCCTGACTGTCCAAAATTCCTGACTCCCAGTGCTGAATGTCATCTGAAATCTCCATCCAGTTCACATTCTCTTTTGTAGCTTTTTTGTTGGTTTGTTTTGAGGTGTTACAAAGTTGTACCATGTATGAGCACATCATTAATATCCATCCAAAAGCTCAAGGAGACTTCTATGCAAATTATTTGGACTCCTTCTCTGTGAAGTATTTTTCTTTGGTATCTATCGTGTCTTGTAAAGTGAAAGTGAAAGTGAAGGTGAAGTTGCTCAGTTGTGTCTGACTCTGAATGCTATGGACTATAGCCCTCCAGGCTCCTCCGTCTATTAGATTTTCCAGGCAAGAATACTGGACGATACCCCATCTCCAGGGGATCTTCCTGACCCAGGGATTGAACTCAGGTCTCCTGTATTGCAGGCAGACTCTTTACCCTCTGGAATTTATTTAGAGTATAGTTCTATCTTGTAAGTTCCAGCCATCTCGGCTGTTCCAAATTTTAATCAAATCAAAGGAAGATATTATCAAAATCGGGCTTCCCTGGTGGCTCAGTGGTAAAGAATCCTCCTGCCAATGTAGGAGACTCTGGTTTCATCTTTGAGGTCAGTAAGATCACCTGTGGAAGGCAATGGCAGTATTATTGCCTGGAAAATCTCATGGACAGAGGAGCCTGGTGGGCTACAGTCCATGGGATTGCAAAGAGTCAGACACAACTGAGCAACTAAACAACAAACAATTGTCAGACTCAGTAAATAAGCAAGATCTACATGCTATTATAAAAGAAACACTTGAAATGTAGAGAGACAGGTTAAAAGTAAAAGAATGGGGAAATATATACCATGCTGACAGTAAGCATAAGAAAGCTAGCATGGCTCTATCACTATCAGACACAGAGATTTTAAGAAAAGGAAATTATCAGAGTTAAAGAGACTACTCAATTAACATAAATGGGGCAATTCATAAAGAAAAAGAGCAGTATATATATAAAATATATGGCTGCTGCTGCCACTGCTAAGTCTCTTCAGTCGTGTCCGACTCTGTGCGACCCCATAGACGGCAGCCCACCAGGCTCCCCCGTCCCTGGGATTCTCCAGGCAAGAACACTGGAGTGGGTTGCCATTTCCTTCTCCAATGCATGAAAGTGAAAAGTGAAAGTGAAGTCGCTCAGTCGTGTCCCACTCTTAGCGACCCCCATGGATTGCAGCCTACCAGGCTCCTCCATCCATGGGATTTTCCAGACAAGAGTACTGGAGTGGGGTGCCATTGCCTTCTCCGAAAATATATATGGACCAGATATCAAAGTTTTCAAACACAAAGAAAAGCAAAACAAAGAGAAAAACAAAGATAAATCCACAATAATAGCTAAAGATTTTAACACTCTACTCTTAGTAACTGGTAAAGCAAGTTGATAACACCAGAATATTTGATGAACACTGTTTACCAATTTGACCTAGTTGACATCCAACCACTTCGTAATACATATTTTTTTCTAGAGCGCTAGAAACATTCACCAAGGTAGAATTTAAGATGGACAATAATACAAGTCTTCATACATTTCAAGGAAATAAATTTAAAAATTAAGAAAATTCTTTCATACCTGAATATATAATACATACTTCTCAATAGCCTATTAGTCAAAAGAAAAAAAATCCCTATAGGCATTGCCTAATATTTATGAATAATTGATAATAGGAACTTCCCTGGTGGCCCAGTGGTTAAGACTCTGCACTTTCTTTGCAGGGAGTACCAGTTCAACCCCCAGTCTGCAAATTAAGATTCCATGTGCCACAGGGTGTACCCCCCCCAAATAAGAGTAAAAATTATTGATAATGAAAATACAGCATATAATATTTTATAGGATACAGCTAAAGCAGTACTTAAAGGAAAAATATGTTGCCTTACCAGTTAGAATTGAATGTACTAAAATTCAAACTTAAAAATCTGAGAAAAACAAAATAAATGTGTATAAATAAAAGAGGAAATAATAGAGATGAGTAGATATCAGTGAATAGAAATTAAGAAACATTAAAGGCAATGAATAAAACAAAAAATAGCTTCATTTAAAAGATTAATAAATTTGACAGGTAAGAGAGAAAACATAAACTTCCAATTAAAAAACTAAAAAATTTCCAAAGAAGCAGGAGATATCCCCAGACATATGTCACACAGATATTAAAAAGATAAACTAGTACTATGAATAATCTTGTGTATACAATTTGACAGTTTTGATGGAGTTAAAAAATACATTGAAGGACACAAATTGCCAAAATTAATACAACAAAGTGCAAAAGTTTATTAGCCTTTTATGTGTTAGCTAAATTGATTTTGTAATTAAAACCTTTCTACCAAAAGCACCCAAGTATCACATGGATTCACTGGTAGATATTATCAAATTTTAATAAAAAAAATACTAATCTTACACAAATTCCTTGAGAAAATAGAAAAGAAGGGAGTACATTACAGTTCTTTTGATGAACCCATCTTAATGCTAATACCATAATCAAACAAGGACGTTAAAAGGACATCATTAACTAACATTTCTTACAAACACAGATGCAATACTTCTTAACAAACACAGATGCAATACTTCTTAACAAACTATAAACAAATTTAAAGAGACAGAACATCATCATTACTAAGTGGATAACCCAAGAAATGCAAGATTGGTTTAATACTCAAAATTAATTTAATATACCAGAATTGCCAGAATAAAAAAGAAAAGAATATCATATAATGATCTCAATAAATGCAGAAAATGCATTTGCTAATTTTCATGCACAATCCTAAAAATAATCTCTTTGTCAACTAAGAATAGAAGGGATATTTTTCAATATGATAAAGAGTTCTCCCTACTATCAAGACCAAAGAAAGGATATTTCTTAATATATCTATTCAAAATTATACTGAAAGATGCAGTGAGTACAACAGGAGAAAAAGAAATAAAAGATACAAAATTCAGAAAGGAAGAAATATAGCTATCATTATTCATAGATACAAAATTCTACATGTAGAAACTCCTAAAGAATCTCTAAATAATTAGAAATAGTAATTACTTTAGCAAAGTTACTAGAGATAGGTCAATATTGGAAAATTATTTGCATTTTGGCAGGGAACAATTAGAAAATGAAATTTTAAAATAGTATACATAATAAAATAAAAATACTTAAGGAGATAAGTGTAAGACTTCAACACTGAAAAGTATAAGAAAATGTGAGAAATTAAAGAAGACCTAAGCAGTAAAGAGCTATACCATGTTCAAGAATTGTTCAAAGATTCAGTGCCATTAAGATAGCATATATCCCAAAACTGATTCAATGCCATACAAAGCAAAATTCCAGCAGACTTTTGTTTTTGATTGGCAAGCCGAGTTTAAAATTATATAGCAATCTGAAGGGCCTAGAACAACAAAATGCAATATTAAAGAAAAACAAATTTGGATGCTTACATTACCTGATTTTAAGAGTGACTATAAAGCTGTAGTAATCAAGGCTTTTTGTATTGATGCAAATAGGAACATATATTACAGGAACAAAATACAGAGTCTGGAAATTGATTTACACGAACTGAGTTTTGACAAAATCTGCAAGACAATTCAACAGGAAATGATGGTAAACAAAGGGATAGCCATACTGAAAAAAAAAAAAAAGAAGTTCAAAACCTATCTGACACCACATACAAAAATTGACTTGTGGAAGATTTCAGCTATAAATAAAAAATAAAAATCTATGAAGCTCTTAGAAATAAACTTAAAAGAATATCTTACTGACCTTCAGGTAGTCAAACATATCTTAGATATGGCATGGAAAACATAGACCATAGCCTGAGTGTTTTATCTCAGGCTTCCATAACAAAATACCACAGAGGGGGAGGCCTATTATGTTTCATAGTTCTGGAGGCTGGAAGTCCAGGATAAGGGTGGTGAGGTTCTGATGAGAGACTTCTTCCTGACTTGCACTGAGTTCTCACATGAGAACAAAACAGAGAGCTCTGGTGTCTCTTCCTTTTCTCTAAGGGCACTGATTTCATTATGAGGGCCCCACCCTCACGACCACATCTAGCCCTAATTACCATCACAGGCCCCAATACCAATCACATTAGGAGTTAGAGTTTCAACATATGAATGGCAGAAGGCGAGGAGCGTACAAACATTCAGTACACAGCATAGACTGAAACCAATAAATTAGACTTGATCTAAATAAAAAACTTCTGTTTACAGAAGACACCATTAAAAATGGTACAATAAAAGTCACTTGGTAATAAAAAGGAGCAAACGATTGATACATGCAGAAACTTCAATAAATCTCAAAGAGAGGCAGAGTAAAAGAAGTCAGCCTCTAAAGGTGACATACTGTATGAGACCATTTGCATGGCACTCTTTTTTACAAAAATTAGAGTAATAGAGGATAGATCAGTGGTTTCTAGAGGTTAGGAGTGGGGAACGTGTGACCACAAGAGGCAGCAGTGAAAAAGCCTGTGGAGTTCTGGTTCCTGATTGTAGTGGTAGTTACATGCTGCTGCTGCTGCTGCTGCTAAGTCACTTCAGTCGTGTCCGGCTCTGTGCGACCCCATAGACGGCAGCCCACCAGGCTCCCCCATCCCTGGGATTCTCCAGGCAAGGTAGTTACATGAATCCATTCATATTTTTATAGTTAAAGAACTGTACACCAACAGAAGTCAGTTTTACTGCATGTTAATAAAAATATAAAATAATTGGTAACTAGATGGGGAGAACGGAGAAGCCTGGTGGGCTGCAGTCCATGGGGTCGCTAAGAGTCAGACACGACTGAGCAACTTCACTTTCACTTTTCACTTTCATGCATTGGAGAAGGAAATGGAAACCCACTCCAATGTTTTTGCCTGGAGAATCCCAGGGACGGAGGAGCCTGGTGGGCTGCCGTCTATGGGGTCTCAGAGTCGGACACGACTTAAGCGACTTAGCAGCAGCAGCAGCAGCAATGGTAAATGCTGGTCAGGATATGGGACAAGCAGATGGTAGAACGCTCTCATATTTCTGATTAACTATAAAATGATGTAACCACTTTGGAAAACAGTTTTGTAATTTCTCATGGAATAAACACACACTCTATGATAGCAATGCCACTCCTAGGAATTTACTCAAGGTAGATCAAAATATATGTCTGCAAAAATTTGCACAAAAATGAGCACAGCAACTTTGTTTATAATTGTCTCAAATTGGAAGCAACCCAAATGTCCATCAAAATACAACAGATATAAAATTTGTGGTAGATTCATACAACAAAATGAAACTCAGCAATAAAAAATGAGAAACTATTGATATCCGCAGCAGAAAAATTACAGACATATTTGTGCTGAGAGAAAGAAGCCAGGCATGAAGAGTACTTTCAGTAGGATTTCATTTATATAAAGTTCTAGAATAGAATCTGCCTGCAGTGTGTGAGACCTGGGTTCAGTCTCTGGGTTGGGAAGCTCCCCTGGAGAAGGAAAAGGCAACCCACTCCAGTACTCTTGGCTGGAAAATCCCATGGACAGAGGACCGTGGTAGGCTGCAGTCCATGTGGTCTCAAAGAGTCAGACACGACAGAGAGACTTCACTTTCTAGAACAGACAAAACTAACTTATGTATAGAACAGAGAACAGTGGTTGCTTGAGTGGGTAAGAAGGAAAGCACTGGCTGCAAAGGAGCAAGGAGTGTGGGGGAACTTTCTAGGGTAATGGAAATCTTCTATTTCCTAGTCCTCAATAGTATGTGGATTACACCAGTGTATGCATTTGTCAGGGCTTCCCAGGTGGTGCTGGTGATAAAGAACCTGCCTGCCAATGCAGGAGACATAGAGATGCGGATTTGATTATCCCTGGGTGGGGAAGATTCCCTGGAGGAGGGTATGGCAACGCACTCCAGTATTCTTGCCTGGAGAATCCCATGGACAGAAGAGCCTGGTGGGCTATAGTCCATAGGATCGCAGAGTCAGACACAGGTGAAGCGACTTAGCAGAGCACGCATGCATTTGTCAAGATTCACCCAGCCATGCACTTAATGTGTCTTTTTCTCTGTGTAAATTATTCTCTATGAAAAAACATAATATGTGCTTATAGGGAAGATGACCTTAAGAATTGAAAGGGCTAAGCTAGTAATACAATAAACACACACACGGTGGCCTTGCCTGTACTTACCGCACCGAGGTACCCAGCCCTGAGTCGGCCCGGCAGCTCCCCAGCACCCCCCTGACCTTGTCCTCACCCCTGCCCTAGTCTTATCCTTTCTGGTCACCACGAGGGATTTGGCAAACCACTCCTCCACTTTGATTTCTCTCTCTACGTGGCATCACTCCTTCACTTCAGTTGGCTCTCCTAAGGAGAAAACAGGAGAGGACTGGAAGGTAAGTGGAAGGAAATGGGCAGTCCTCGCCTACTCCCTTGGGTTGGCATCTGACTGCCCTGAAGATGAGCTCTAAGCCCAGGTAGATGTGAAAAAGCCGGGTGGGTCCCAAGCGGTGCATGGATTCTTATGGGAACAAGTCTACTGGGCCCAGGAGAGAGGCAGTTACTGCTTTCCTCATGTGCCTTAGTATCTCTATGCTTTTGTTTCCTTAAATATAAGATTTTTTTTTACCTTTAAACTCCAGAGGCTCAGTAAGATGTCCCTGTTACAGGAGCCTGCAGTTCTGAGGCTCTGCTTGCCCTCTGACGGTTTCATCAGCACAGAGCCCGTAACTGAGGGAAGACTCTTAACCCCTCGTGGAGGGTGGCGGGGGGGGGGGGGGTGGGGGTGGGAAGCAAAGGAATGCATTTTTCCTTCCCCCTTCTCCTCCTGCTCTACTGACCTTTCGTTTTGCTTTTTGCTAATGTCATTTTCACTCTTGGTTGGGCTTTCTCGACAGCAAGGAAGACTTCTTTATGAAGCTGTGGTGATAAACTAGGGTCATGCATTCATACACACAGAGGAAACCACTTCATCAGCTCCTACTCTAATATCAAATACCTCTAATCTCATCAAGAAAACAGCAAAACTGCAAAGTGCCCTTGTTAATCCTGTCACTTACTACCTCACTGGATTTTGAAAAATGCAGTTTAATTAGCAAAATAAAAGAACTTAATCTTTCTCCATATTATTCACACAAGTAAAAATATATGCGTTGGCTGAAGATAAAAATAAATTGCACAGGGCTACTAACCAAACACAGGGGTGGGGGAAGGACGAGACTGCAGCCACCCTGATTGGAGGGAAGGAAACAAACCCTAGGCTTTCTTAGGGCCTCATAAAAACAGCACTCCATTCTTCATAAATATCTCACACATACTTAATATAAAGAAGAACAATTTTTAGGCCAAAAGGTGTTCTAGCATACAGGAATGTACTCCCTTTATTGCAGATTGCAGGCTTTGTAAACATGCAGTAGAGTTCAGCAAAGCTGATGCCATGGATTTTAATAAAAATGGTACAAGTCAAGAGAGGGAGTTTTCCCCAACAATTATTTTTAAAAAGGAATTAAAATCCCATTTTAAAAGATGATTGTGACAAGATAGAAAAAACACAATATCTTTTTTTTTGGTCTTTCCTTTTAAACTCAAGCCACCTCTACCCTCTTACATATTCATAAAATGTATACAGAGCTAATTTTGAATGTGCCCTTTATGACTATGTCACAGTCGTAATATCACCATGTTCCGAAGGCGTAATTAAAGATTTACCTAGATTTATGAGACTTTATCATTATCAATAGGGTTAAGGAATGCCGGGGAGACACATTGTTGGAAGATTCTGCTCAGCAGTTTCTTGAGCAATGAGAGTCCCGGTATTACTTTAGTGCTGGAAAAAATGACTGTTCGGCACTAATATATGGCCCTTTATTAGAAAGGGAACACCAAAGACACTTCAGTCAAAACACTTCAGTGGCTTACCCATCTTTTCCTTTCGGGGGATGGAATTGGCAAGAAAGCAAAACATCTGGCTCATCGAATTGTGTGAGATGGAAGCATTAGCTCCCCACAGTGGCAGGTAGCTGACCCCTCAGATTCCCTTAATAAACACTGAGCCATATTAAGGTGGACCAATGTGCCTCAAAACAATAGGACATGCTTTACATTGATCATCACCCTCCAGAAGCCAGGGGCGGCCTGGCTCTTTGCCATTCGCATTTACTCAGGTTCAGTTCAGTTCAGTCGCTCAGTCGTGTCCGACTCTTTGTGACCCCATGGACTGCAGCACTCCAGGTTTCCCTGTCCAACACCAACTCCTGGAGCTTGCTCAAACTCATGTCCATCGAGTCGGTGATGCCATCCAACCATCTCATCCTCTGTCGTCCCCTTCTCCTCCTGCCTTCAATCTTTTCCAGCGTCAGGGTCTTTTCCAGTCAGTCAGTTCTTCGCATCAGGTGGCCAAAGTATTGGAGTTTCAGCTTCAGCATCAGTCCTTCCAATGAATATTCAGGACTGATTTCCTTTAGGATTGACTGGTTGGATCTCCTTGCAGTCCAAGGGACTCTTGAGAGTCTTCTCCAACACCACAGTTCAAAAGCATCAATTCTTCTGTGCTCAGCTTTCACATCCATACATGACTACTGGGAAAACCATAGCTTTGACTAGATGGACCTTTGTTGGCATAGTAATGTCTCTGCTTTTTAATATGCTGTCTAGGTTGGTCATAGCTTTTCTTCCAAGGAGCAAGTATCTTTTAAATTCATGGCTGCAGTCACCATCTGCAGTGATTTTGGAGACCAAGAAAATTACTCCGGTAGGAGCACCGGGGCGGTGGCCGGGAGGACCAACCCCACGCCGTGGCTGCGTGAGCACAGGAGGCCCTAGAGGAGCTATCCCATGTTGAAGGTCAGGAAGGGCGGCGGTGAGGAGATACCCTCGTCCAAGGTAAGAAGCACTGGCTGCGCTTTCTTGGAGCAGCCCTGAAGAGATACCCCACACCCAAGGTAAGAGAAACCCAAGTAAGACGGTAGGGTTGCAAGAGGGCATCAGAGGGCAGACACACTGAAACCATACTCACAGAAAACTAGTCAATCTAATCACACTAGGACCACAGCCTTGTCTAACTCAATGAAACTAAGCCATGCCCGTGGGGCAACCCAAGATGGGCGGGTCATGGTGGAGAGATCTGACAGAATGTGGTCCACTGGAGAAAGGAATGGCAAACCATTTCAGTATTCTTGCCTTTGAGAACCCCATGAACAGTATGAAAAGGCAAAATGATAGGATACTGAAAGAGAAACTCCCCAGGTCAGTAGGTGCCCAATATGCTACTGGAGATCAGTGGAGAAATAACGCCAGAAAGAATGAAGGGATGGAGCCAAAGCAAAAACAATACCCAGCTGATGAGATGGCTGGATGGCATCACTGACTCGATGGACGTGAATCTGAGTGAACTCTGGGAGTTGGTGATGGACAGGGAGGCCTGGCGTGCTGTGATTCATGGGGTTGCAAAGAGTCGGACACGACTGAGCAACTGATCTGATCTGAGGAGCACCCTATGCATACCTACTTCCCTACCTGCCATTCTTATGCAGCTTTCTAGGTTTAGAACCATGTGGTTCTGTGGAAAGCAAGTCGCAGCAGCAATCTCAGCAATGAGGTTTTCTTTTTATATCTAGATATTTCATTTTCCTGTTCTTGGAGCAATCTCCATTCAGAGAAAGACAGGCCACAGAACTGCATTTCTCAGGCATCATACTTTTCACAAGGTAAATGAGCATGCCCAGGCCCCATGGCCTGGCACCCAGTCTTCAGGCTGGGAAAGGAAAATGCATGTGTTGAATAGGCTGTCATGACAACACCTCCACTCTGGTGCCACCTAGAATCTTCTGTCTTCTATTGGTCTCTGCAAACCGTGCTTCCTTCTTCCTAGTTCCTACTGGTATTACTCAGTGTTTGGTTCTCCAGGGAAATAGAACCAGTAGAATGTATTTAGGTAGGTAGATATATGCATTCACACATACATATGCAGGTTTATTTTAAGGCATTTGCTCATGCGATTGTGCAGGCTGGCAAGTCCAAAATCTGCAGAGTAGAGGCTGGAGACTCAGGGAAGAGCTGCTGTTGTAGTTCAAGTCCAAAGCCAGTCTGCTGGCAAAATTCCTGATTCCTTGGGGGTTGTCTGTCTTTATTAAGGCCTCTAAATGATTGGATGGAGACCATTCACACTATGAAGGACAATTTGCTTTACTCAAAGTCTGCTTATATAACTGTTATTCTCATTAAAAAATACCTTCACAGCAACATCCAAATGTGTTTGACAAAATACCTGGGTCCCATGGCCTGGCCACGTTGACACAATAGTAACCACTACACTCCCTTAGAGCCATGAGTTTCACTTCCACGGTAGATAGTCCTGCATGAAGTAGACTGTTACACATGCATGACTTGTCTAAGAAATAAACTGATATTCCACTATCACATCCAACATTGGTGGTCCTGCCATAGTTTGAATGAAAGCAAACCTCTTAATTCTGAAGAGAAGGTGAAAAGTTCTTGCCCTTACAAGCAAAGCCTGCCTTCTCCTTTCTCCTTTAGAGGCCCTCTGCTTGACTCTGCTTCCCTTGGAAATACCTGGGATGAGTCTCCTGGGTTGGAGGGGGCATTCAGGGTCAATCCTCAGGTCCTTCGTGGGATTTCTCTTGTGGGCTGTGCATTCTCTTGTCACCTGTAATTCAGCAATGTTGTATGTCCATTTAAATAAGGAAAGGGACAGTGTCTTCACCCATCTCCAGGTAGGGTTTAGTTGGATACAGCTGAGAGGAGATTAAAGACGATTGTCTGGGTGATTCAGTCCTCCCTGGAATGGGAGTCCTTGGTCTTGAATTTGGCAAATGACCCCCTGCATTCTCCACTTGGACTGGATACCCAGCACTAGTGCAGGTGTGATTATTTGGGAAGGTGTTTACCCGGTTTGAACCCAGGCCCCTTTAAATACCTCCTGAGAAGCCCTTTACATCTCAGGTTCCTGCTTAGGCTCTAGGCAGAGACAAATGGTGCTGGCACAAGGGTTACTGCCAAGTCCATATCCCATACTCAGTGGGTAAAAATGATTGTCTTTATTTGTGTCATGTGGCTATCAAGACTCACTGAATGCACAAAACAGCACTGATGGTCTGGAGTGGTCCTGCAAGACTGACTTTGCCTGCAGTGGAGGTGTCAGCAGAAACCAGAGCGCTAGTCACTCTGGCCAGAGCTCCAGCTCCTTCTGTCTTATGTTGGGGGTCTGGCATGTAGCTGCCCACTTGGCCTGGCTCCTCATCAATGCTAATTAGCATTGAGCATCCATAATGAGGTGGCCAGTGTCTCACTTGAAGAAGTCGTGAAGAATTAGTCAAATAAATAAATAACTAGGAAGCAGACATGGCCACCTCAAAAATGCCCTGGCCTGGGCTGTACCCCCACCTCCTCAGGGTCTCCTTCCTCACTGCACTTCTCCTGTCTGTCAGTGGGCACATCAATGAAACACAAGTTCTGCTAGTGCAGATCCGTCCAGGTGGTTGTGCCTACACCTTCTGCCTGCAGGGTGCCCCATCCTAGTGGCTGATACCAGTCCAGCTCCTTGGAGCCCCACTGGCTCCCTGTTCTCACTCCCCAGGCTGCTCAAAGGGCTCTCACCCAGCCTGATCCCAGCCCCACAGAGAGTTTCTAAAGAAAAAGCTCTCAGACAAGGACACATCCCTCCCTGCCCCAGGAGGGCCAGCTCCCTGTAACAATGACGTGGTCCAGGTAACAATATCACTGTCTGAACAGAGAATTCACCCTGCTCCCCTTTGCGGAAGCTTATACAAATCAGCTGCTCACATGGTAAGGAAAAGCCTAGAAGCCATAGAATGCGGGTGTATTTCTTCTCTTTAGGTGGTAATCACTCTAAATGATGACACTTTCTTGTTCTAAAAAAGTGGCTATTACCCTTGAAAGATAAACTAGCACAAGATGTGAGAACACAATGCTGTTCTGCCAGGTTCTTTAAAAACTGCTAAGTGTCTCCAAATCTCTTCTATATGGTTAGTTAAAGCTTCAGTATCAAACTGAAGACCCTCACGTCCTGCCCAGGTCACCTCTCACATTAATGAGCTCTGGGAATCTGAGATTCTACTTAGTAACCCTCCAAGCAGTTACTTATATAAACTTTCCATAGAGTGAAATTAGCAGGTGAATTGACAAGAGATGACACAGCTCAACGTATTTTTTAAATTGCTTACCTTTATCAGTCTATTCAAGCAGGTTGTGGTAGAATATACAGAATTACACACCAGCCCCAATAAGGACCTCTGCGCAGGGGAATGGTCAGATAAAAGGAAGGCCCCAGCATTAGGAAAATGGCCTGACCACAGTTATCATCAAAGCGACAGAAATTCTGTCAAAGTGTCCAGCTCTCACTTTCAATATCTCGCACGTGTAAGAGAAGGAACATCTGTGGCATATCCAGCAATATGTTTTAGCAATGTTTTTTTGGGACCAAAATTAACATGAACAGGAAGACAGGTTTGTGTTTCTCTGTATTTTCACTTATTAATACAACAATCCGAAGGTGATGAGCAATTCTGAGCTATGTTGGGCTGTGGGTTTCCATGTACAGTATTGAGATGTAGAACAAACATCCTCACTCTAAGCTCAGAGTTTGGACTTGGGTAAGTTTTAGGGAACTAAATAGGTTTGTAAAGCTCGGATGTTTTTCAGTTCATGCTTCAGCGTGAGGAAATAGGCACCAGAGGAAACAGAAATGCCACAGTGCCACTGTATTGGCCCCTCTCCAATATATGCTAAGTGCCTGTGATGGGCCAGGAGAGCAGGGCTCAGTCCAGACCTAGCTTTCCACATCCGTTGTCACAGACTCTCTCTTTATTCATTTGCTCATTCATTCATTCACTGATTCATCATCATTGGCTTGCAAGTTTTGAGTGGTAGGCAGTCTACTTAGACACTGTCAAGCCCTGGCTTTCAGTGATGATCAGACATCAAACTTACTTAGAGAAGTTCACAGAGAAGTAAGGAAGATGAGCAAATCCACATATAATTAAAATACAAGTCACTAGGATCAGGTGCTTTGCCAAACCATGTGTTTTGGGGGAGGTCCAAGGGAGCAGAGGATAATTCTGGCTATTGATCCATGTATAGATCTCCCAAGTTTCTGAGAATTTCTACTACGCTATCTTACTGGGCTGGTGTGAAGCTTGAAAGCCCTTAGAACATTGACAGAAATTCTGTCAAAGTGGTTATATAGAAATATATAGAAATGAGTGGTTATATAGAAATGTAAAAACTCTTTACTATCATTGTAATCTCCATCACCATCACCATCATCACTATCATAATCACTAACACCACCATCCGGAGAAGGCAGTGGCACCCCACTCCAGTACTCCTGCCTGGAAAATCCCATGGACAGAGGAGCCTGGTAGGCTGCAGTCCATGGGGTCTCGAAGAGTCGGACATGACTGAGTGACTTCACTTTCACTTTTCACTTTCATGCATTGGAGAAGGAAGTGGCAACCCACTCCAGTGTTCTTGCCTGGAGAATCCCAGGGACGGGGGAGCCTGGTGGGCTGCCGTCTATGGGGTCGCACAGAGTTGGACACGACTGAAGCGACTTAGCAGCAACAGCAGCAGCATCACCACCATCACCACCATCTCTGCCATCACCACGTTATCACGGCCACCATCATCACCAAAACCCTCACCATTACCGCCACCATTATCACCGTCACCATCTTCATCTTCAACATCATTATCACCAGCGCTGACCTCACCACCTTCCCTGCCATAACCACACAGTCAATGCCACGGTCCTCATCACAATCACTACCACCATCAGCAGCAGCACCATCACACTATTATCATCATTTTTGTCACCGTCTTCATCATCAGGCAGGATTCTCCGCCCCTCCAGACCTACACCCCATTCTTCTCTTCCTGCTCTGTACTCCAGGAAACTGATCCATAAGGACTTCATTCACAGGCTCCCAGGCCCTCCAATTTCTGGCTGGGAATGGACATTGGAGAGCCCACAAGAGAATGAGGGCAGTTGGCAGTTTTGCCGTGACTTTCTCCCTTCTGAGGCCTAGGTTGAGAGTGGTGGCATTCCTCTGCTAAAGGCCACAGTTCCCATCAGATGGCTCTCTCCCACTGCTGGAGATCTCCGGGTCTGGAGATGGCTCTTTCCTTGACCCTTCAGGCTTTGAGGTAGTACTGGTTATGACTATTCACTGCTGCTAGTCCTTGGGTGCCTCTTCATCCCTTGGTGTTTTCTTTGACTATCTCCCCACACTGTTGTGAGTGCTCTTGTCATTAAACTCTCTCTAGCCACTCTGGGGTGTGACCTAGATTTCCAGCCAGGACTCTGACCATCCAGTCATTTTTCAGTCCCTGAGTCATGTCAGACTCTTTGCCACCCCATGGAATATAGCATGCCAGGCTTCCCTGTCCTTCACTATCTCCCAGAGCTTGCTCAAACTCATGGCCATTAAGTCAATGATGCCATCCAACCATCTCATCCTCTGTCATCCCCTTCTCCTCCTGTCCTCGATCTTTCCCACCATCAGGATCTTTTCCAATGAGTCAGTTCTTCGCATCAGGTGGTCAAAGTATTGGAGTTTCAGCTTCAGCATCAGTCCTGCCAATGAATATTCAGGACTGATTTCCTTTAGGATGGACTGGTTTGATCTCCTTGAAGTCCAAAGGACTCTCAAGAGTCTTCTTCAACAGACCTATGTACCTTGGTTGGCAAAGGTCTGTTTGTGCTTTTTAATATGCGGTCTAGGTTGGTCATAACTTTCCTTCCAAGGAGCAAGCGTCTTTTAATTTCAAGGCCACAGTCACCATCCTCAGTGATTCTGGAGCCCAAGAAAATAAAGTCTGTCACTGTTTCCATTTTTTCCCCATCTATTCGCCATGAAGTGATGGGACCAGATGCCATGATCCTAGTTCTTTGAATGTTGAGTTTTAAGCCAGTTTTGTCACTCTCCTCTTTAGGACCATGTAATCCCCAAGCAGTGCTGTTACCAGGGTCTCCCCAAGCAGAGTTCTTATCGTGCTGTCAGCCTTGTTTCCTGATCCCCACCACCACTTTCCCCAAGACACAGAGTGCACCTGTCTTTAGCAAGCTTTCAGTTATTCACTTAAAGCTCAAGTATCCAGCGGTTGCATCCTGTGGGACTCAGTTCAAGCAATGCCCCTTAGAAGAGACATTACTCCCCTCTCCTTTTTTTACAGCTTTATCCTCCAAGATCTAGATGACAACTTGGATAACACCTCTCACCCCAGAACATCATTTCCTTCTGTACTTGCCCCATACCCCACGAGTCCCTGTAGAGAAAGGATTTGTGTCACCCCGACTCCAGCATTTTAGAAGGAATGTTCTTGATGTGTCTTTGTGATATGCAGGCATGAAGGAGGGGACAGACAAGGAGCAACTGGCATTGTCCCCGGAGAACTCCTACCACTGCTGCTGGTGCCAGTGACCAGGAGGTGCTGACACTCTCCCTGCAAACTGTTCCATCACCCAGCTTAGCACCCTAGAGGGATCAGGAACATTTATCCAATTAAATAAATGGAATAATCATTGACTAGATATTCTTTTCACCCCACTCCAGTACTCTTGCCTGGAAAATCCCATGGACTGAGGAGCCTGGTAGGCTGCAGTTCATGGGGTCGCTAAGAGTCAGACACGACTGAGCGACTTCACTTTCACTTTTCACTTTCATGCACTGGAGAAGGAAATGGCAACCCACTCCAGTGTTCTTGCCTGGAGAATCCCAGGGGTGGGGGAGCCTGATGGGCTGCCGTCTCTGGGGTCGCACAGAGTCGGACACGACTGAAGTGACTTAGCAGCAGCAGCAGCAGATACTCTTTGCTACACCCTGAGCTATGGATCTTCATGTGCTATTTTCCCTAATATGCAGTTTTCCCTGATATGCAGAATAATTCTGCTGTGAGCTGGTATAATGTGGAAACTGAGGCAGGAACAGGACTAGCCTCAGCCCTATCAGACTCCATGAACCTCCACACCAGTCACCAAGGCCGGGTCCACAGTGCTCCATCACACAAGACTCTGTCCACAATGCTCCCAGTGGGTGCTGCGCATCTAAGCAGAATGACCAGAGCCTCTAGACGTCTGTTCTATTATCATCAGGAACATCGATATTCCTGCTCTGTCCCCACTCTCCGTCTGCCCCCCATGCATCCAATGGGGCAATGCCAGCACCTGGCCCAACAGTAGCCACGAGCACCCAGTGAGACAAAGCCTGCCCTGAGATCCCAAGGCATTCAATAATAGCTGTGGCAGACAGAAAAGTACATCTCCCTCAAAACATATTTGCTTTCTAACCCCTGGAACCTGTGACTATCGCCTCATGTGGGATTTTGAAAGGAGGGGCTTAGCCTAGCTTACTCAGGTGGGTCCTAAATGTGATCACGTGTAACCTTATAAGAGAAACCCGAGAGAATGAGACCTAACAGAGCACAGCACAGAAGGGATGTATAGACAGACCATAGGTGGGAGTGAGGTGAGTACAAATCAGGGGATGCTGTGATTGACAGCAGCTGCCAGCGGCTGGAAGAGGCAAGGGGTGTATATTCCCTTAGAGCCCCCGAGGGAACACAGCCCCGCTGACACCTTGACTCCAGACTTCTGGCCTCTGAAACTGTGAGAGAATACATTTCTCTTGTTTAAGTCACCAAGTTCGTAGTAATTTGTTAGAGCAGCCCCAGGAAAACTAGTACGATAGCCTGCTAAATACTCTCGGCGTTCTTGTAACTATCCGGCCCCTAGGTGCTGGGTCTGCAGAGGGAAGGACACAAGAATGAGGCACAGGCCGTGCCCTAGGGGACCTGACTGCGATCCAGAGCCCCTGTCAGTGTGCTTGCATTAGGGACAAAGGCACAGGCCTTGTTTCCTGCCCCCTCCCTGCCCCGCCCCCCAGCCTGTTATCTACCCACAGGAGGCTGAAATTTTGCATAATGGCTTTCTTCATCCACTCCATCGCTTTAGGAGATGTGCCAAATTTTGGCAGCTCTAGGGAACCAAGCAGGCTTCCCGGGTGGCTCAGACAGTAAAGAACCCGACTGCAATGCAGGAGACACAGGTTCAATCTATGGGTTGGGAAGATCCCCTGGAGGAGGGCATGGCAACCCATTCCAGTATCCTTGCCTGGAGAACCCCATGGACAGAGAAGCCTGGCGGAGTAGAGTCCATGGGGTTGCAGAGAGTCTGACGACTGAAGCAACATCGCATGTGCACGAAGGGAGACAATCTCCCTGGGGCCCAAATCCCAGGGTCCCAACAAACCTGGCTCCTCCCTTCTGACTGGGCTTCCTGGAGGGCAGTGTGGGGAGGTAGGAACGTGGGGTGGTGCAGAATTGGAGGCCAGTGTGCCCTGCTGTCGCACTGTGGCTCCAGTCCTTTCTGTCCCAAAGTGAGGGCACGCAGGATGCAAATAGGTTTGGGACCATACAGAGGTCATGACTTTTATTCCTTCTTGATTTATAGAGAATACATCATTTCCACCTATAGGAACTGAGCCTGGGCTGGGTGTGAAGGCTTCCTTGTCACGTGCCTCTGTGGCTACTCCACTGGGAACTGCTAATTAGACAACCGGTGGTCGTGGAGGGGTGTGGTGGGCACCCAGGGCCTGTGCAGGAGACAGCTGGGCCGTATAAAAGAGGCTGCTTCAGGAGGAGAGAGCTTCGGTTTCAGGTAGTAAGAAGGAAGGTAGTTTCCCTGCTTGAGGTTCCTTACATTAGGGGGTCCAGAGGGTGAGGGGCTGAGGGGTCACAGGGTGCAGGAAACCTGGCAGACACATGTACAGGCTATGGGGGTGCCACATGCAGGACCCCAGAGTGCCCAGCAGACAGCGTGTACCCAGGCAGGGTGTCAGTGCTCCGAGAGGAGCGGAGCTAGGATTGTGGGCAGCCATGGCCTCAACTTCCACGAGGAACGAACCAGCTAGGAAGCACTGACCTAACCGCTTCTGTCATCAAGTCAGCCGGTGCCTGTCAGCCACTGGAACTTCAAATTTGATCTGGCCAGCGTGGCCAGGCGCTGCCAAGGTGGTTTGAAGAGGATTTGGATTGCTCTGAAAGCTGTCTCCAGCAATGAAACAGACAGTCTCTGAGCTTAGTGGGCTGCAGCAGCTGCCAGCACCATTCTCAGATGGGGGAAGGGGCGGAGAGGGAGATTCCTGGCAGTACCCACAGAGCTCGTCCCTGGACCGTGCCAGGCCTAGGGTATCCCCAGCAGCCCCCTTGTTTCACTCCAAAGGCTGCAATTCCAGGAGGTCCCAGAGTCTGCCCAGTGATGAGCAGGTAAAGGAGTGTGTGCTCTGAGCAGGGCCTGGGTGGGGAGTAAACTTGAGTTTAAATTTTGGTTGTGATCCTTTCTCATGAACACCACCTCTCTTGTCTCCAAGCCTCAGGTTCCCAACCTGGAAAATGGGGATCATATTAATTCTCTCAGCAGTCCAGCAAGATAGTGGCTAGTTGGGGTCGTCTGTGTAGGCCCTGGGCTGAGGGCCTCGCCAGCTCTGGGAGCTCCCACAGTCACCCTCACTTCCCAGCTGTCCTTTTATTTATTCATTCAACATGTAATTAATGTTGAATGTAAAAAACACCTATCTTGACTTAGGCATTGGGGCTAGTGCTGTAAACAAGAAGGATGAGGTCTCTGCCCTCGAAGACCTTCTATTCTCGTGGGAGAGAACAGACAATGAACAATTGACAATGAACAAGGTCATTTCAGACAACTGAACATCTATATTAACACCTAGGAAGAAAACGGAGTGACGTATCAAGGAAAAAGGAGCGTCTGGCTAGGCAGGATCCTGCACCAACCCCAAGGTGTCCTTACATGGACCCTGGGGAGAGGGGATACAGCAGCACCCCCTGGGCTTGTACAATTAATGCAGCGGCTCCAATGGTGGTCAGGGAACCTCTCCCAAGAGATGAACTGAATAAAACTCTGGAGGAAGAGAAATAGAGCCAGAGAAATGTCCGGAGGTGGGAGTGACCTTGACAAGGGCAAGGTGGCTAGGCAGAGTGAATGAGGACAGAGAGGAAGTGCAGGTGCGGGCTGGACACGTGGTCGTGGGGGCCGAGCTTGGGTTTCATCGTACGTGCAGCCAAAATGCATCACAGAGCGGGAAACAGGGGCGTCACGGTCTGATTTATGCTCTCAAAACCACAAAGCACCACGGACACCACCACAGAAGCCCGCCCTAAGGTCTTAGCTCCTCCCACTCTTCCCAACCCCAAGTCATTTTTAGAAATGCTTAAACTGAATTACAACATGCCTGCAGTCATCCATCTTGTAACTGCACAGCGGTCCATTTATCCCCCACCCCTGCCCTCCCGCGGATGGACTTTTGATGGTTTCCTGTGTGGGTGATTATGTTTAGTGCGGCTGGTGCTTGCGCATGAGCTGACCGGGTGCTGCCCTGCAGGCAGAGCATAGTGGAGCAAGTGCCTAGTGGAGCATACACAGGGAAGATGGTGCAAAACGGTTTTCCTGAGTGGTTGTACCAATCCCCACTTCCACCAGCAGGGCTGAGAGCTCTGTTGGCTCGACAGGCTTGTCAACCCCTGGCTCTTTTCATCTTTTCTGGTTTTGCCATTTTGTGTGCTGATATTTCACTACGGTTTTTATTTACATTTCCCTGATGGTTACAAGGTCCAGGACCTATTTGCATGTTCATTGGCTACTTGGATATCCACTTCTGTAAAGGGTCTCTTTACATCTTTTTCTATTTTCCTTTTGAGTTGTTTCTTACTGACTTGTCTGTGTTCTTTTTCAGCTTGATGCTCCAGAGTCACTTTAAAAAGTTAGAGGCTTGATCATCAACTCCCACAGCTGTTTCCACCATCCTTCCCCTGACCCCACATCCTTAGGCCTGTTGGGATCTAGGGAATTTCTGTATTGAATCCAGATAGGGCCAGCTCCTAGCCATTCCTTGGAGTAGGTTATTCTCAACACTGGCTCTTGCCTTGGTCCCTGTCACCCGTTTGGAGAGCCATCTCCTTTCACCTCCCATATAAACTGACTCAAGGGCTCTGGTCCCAGAACTGTGCCCACCTTGAGCTCTGCAGACTCAGGTCACAGCCCCTCTTGTCCCAGAGTGGGCCTCTCTCCCCTTGTAGGGTTCCTCCCATGATTTTAGGTTCCTATGGGTAGGGCTGGGTCTCTATCTTCTAGAATCCCAGAGCAGAATCTTCCCAAGATCTGGGCACTGAGTCAGGCTGGCTACAGACAGGGGCCAGGCCCCTCGTTCTCGGACAAGAAGCAGGAGGAAAGGCACTGACCACCATAGAGTGTCTCCCAACCTGTCCCCAGCAGGGGCCACCCCTACCTGGAAGGACAGGGTGTGGACAGACTTTGCTCGAGGCCGGTGTTTCTGTGCTCTGGCCCCTCCCTGCCTACCCAGGGCCCAGGTAGTTGTCTCTCCCCTTCCCAGGCTGTGTCCCCTCCCAGTGACCCCACCCAGAAAGACCTGTCCTGTCTCTGAGACTCTGATCAAATGCTGACCACACAGTTCAGCCCCTCTAGAACCTCACTGTAGAGAGAACCCCTGAGGAAGATACTGCAAACACTGTCTCTAAAACCAATCATGCTGTTTAAGATTTATTCAAAAAAAAATCCCATGACAACTTGGGAAAGAGGATTTTAGCTTAAGTCATATGTGGGGCATTTTTCTTTGCCGTTTTGATAACATTTATGCACGTAGCATTTAACACTTGAAGACAGCTTCTCTTTTCACTTTTCATTAAAATCAGTCAACAAAACACAGAACTCCATGTGCCCATGGGACTCCTGAAGTAAGAACTCTGGCAGAAGGTTGTTTGTGTCTATGGGGCTCTCCCTCCTAACTGTCCCGGTCTGGGCCTCTGGAGGTCGCCTTGCCATTGTGATGAACTAGGCCCACCCGGCCCCTGTGTCCTCAGACAAATGGCCGCCCAGAGCTGGAATGAGACCATGAGTTCGTTTCCAATCTTGCTGCCCCCTCACTTTCCCAGAGAAGCCCAGCCCAGGACCCACCCTGCTCTGGGTTTTGATTTGTTGCATTGGCTGATAGTCAGTGGGGTCAGGTCAGGAGATATTTTACTCCAGATTAAAAATAAAAGCCAGAATGCATGCAGGGGGATTTGGCTGTCAGAGATGGATTTCTGTTTCTTCCCATAAAGTTTGATCTCATCCTATCTTCTTCCTCCCAGTCCCATCCCGTCTTCCTCAGGCTCCTTCTGTTTCTCATCAAGTACCATCATCTCTCTGTACCAACCTCACCTGGTCTCAGTGAAATTCCATGCCTCTCTTTCCTAAAACTCAAATCACATGTGCAATTATTTTTCCTTCATTTATTCACTTATTCATTTGTTCAACAAACTGCTGGCAGAGATTATCTTCTCACAGGGAAGACAAGCACATACATAGAGAAACAACCAAAAACTAAGATAATCTCATAAAATGACGGAAGCAATAGGGACAAAGCAGATGTAATGGTTAGTTTTATGTGTGCACCTTGGGGGCGCCCTGACATGTTATTCTGGGTGTGTCTGTAGGGGTGTTTGGGATGAGATTAACATTTGAATCAGTAGGCTGAACAAAGCACATTGCCCTTCCCAATGTGGGTGGGCCTTATTCAATCAGTTGAAGGCCCAAATAGAAGGAAAGGGCTGATTGTCTCAAAAATAAGAGGGAACTCCTCCTGCCTGAATGCATTATCTGGGATATCACTTCTTCCAGCCTTCACATTCGAACTGAAACATCTGCCCCTCCTGGACCCTAGGCCTGCTAGCTTTCAGAGAGGAGTGTAAACCATCAGCTTTCCTGGTTTTCTAGCTTAACGACTATAGACCTTAGGACTTCTCAGTTTCTGTAATCATGTGAGCCAATTCTTTATAAGAAAACTCTTTCTCATTTTATATGCACCTTATTGGTTCTGTTTCTCTGAGAACCCTGACTAATACAACAGATATATGATCCAATTGGAGAGGATACTTGAGCTAATGAGGAAAAAGAGCCGACTGTTCAAATGTGGGAGAAGGGTGCTTTAGGAATAAGGAATCACATGTGCAAAGGCTCTGAGGTAGGAACAGATTTGTTGTGTTCAAGAAACATGCAAAAATAAAATATTGGTGAGTGCAATCCATCTATCACTTGAATTTCTTCGTATGAACTTTTCCTTATCTGAGATGTAGGTGATATGTTCTTAATTTGATTTCATTTTTAATATGCTGTATTTAGTTGTATTAGTTCAGTACTCTAGGTAAATACATGGCAATTTAAATCATGTAAATGTAAATGTAGACTTGTTTTCACAATAAACAAGGTTGTCAGGGAGTCCTTGTTTTCAAAGTAACGTGTTTTAATTAAATGAAATCTTGGAGTCATCTCGTCTCCTTTCTGTCTCTCGGATCCACATTCAATCTATTAACGTGCATTGGATTGTCCTTTAAAATTTTCCCACATTTAGAATACTTTCATATCCACTGCGACCAGTCCAGATATGTGTAGTAGTCTCCTCACAGGTCCCATATTCATGCCAATTAACTCAAAATCATGTTTTTCCTTTTAAAATATGAGTCAGATAATACTACTCCTTTGATCATAATCTTCTAAAGCTTCCTTATTTCATCCAATTGTAAGCCAAAATCGTTATGGTGGCCCACAAGGCTCTATATAATCTGGCTACTATTGCCTTCTGACACTGTCTCCAATTTTTCTCCAATACCTCTTCGGACCCATTGACCTGCTGCTGTGCCTGGAACTTGAAAGACTCACTTCTGTCCCAGAGAATTTGTACCTCTGCCTGGAACCTTTTCCCCTGCATATCCATGGCTCCCTTCCTCTCCTACTAGAAGTCTTTGCTTACGATTCACCTTCTTGATGAGACCCACTTTGACCATCTACCTAGATGACAGCTGCTCACCTCATCCCAGATCTTCTGAGACATCTTTCTTTGCTTTCTCTTTTTGTCCATGTGGATACTTCTGAAACGCTCTATCATTTATAAGTTTATCATGCTTTTTATTTATTGTCTGTCTACTAGAACAAAAAAGGACAGAGGTTTTGTTTTTTTTTTTTCCAGTCTTGTTCACTGATGACATATGGTAGATGCTCAAGATTACAAGGTTCACTGAAGGAACACTTGCCTGTGCATTCCTTGAGCATTTCATGTGTGAATTTCATGTTTTGCATTTCAGACTGTGCAAAAGTTAAGGTAACAAAGCATCAGAGTGTGCAGAGGAGATCTGAGCTATTGCTACTGCTGCCTCCACTACTACCAACTAACTTTGAGTGCCTGCTACATGCCAGCTATTACACTCAGCTGTTGCCTCTTTTAATTTCAGAACCATCCTATGACATAGACAGGGTTATCTCCTCACCTTATAGACAAGGAAACAGAAGCATACAGAGGATAAACAATTTGCCTGCAGTCAATATGTTAATGTTTTCTGTAGCCAAGATTCAACCCAAGAAGTCCGGTTTCAAATCTCTGCCCTGGTCCTGGTCTGCCACCTTTCCATAGGTTCCATGATACTGAAGCATCTGATTGTATAGGATGTGGGATATGGATCTCTCTGGATCTATTTACCCCAGCCAGAACAACTTCCTGAGGTCTTCACTAGTGGCCATTGTTGTCTCTGTCTGATGAAGAGCAAAGTTTGATGGTCACTAGAAGGGAGACGGAGAAGGCAATGGCACCCCATTTCAGTACTCTTGCCTGGAAAATCCCATGGATGGAGGAGTTTGGTGGGCTGCCATCTATGGGATCACACAGAGTTGGACACGACTGAATAACTTCACTTTGACTTTTCACTTTCATGCATTGGAGAAGGAAATGGCACCCCACTCCAGTACTCTTGCCTGGAAAATCCCATGGACTGAGGAGCCTGGTAGGCTGCAGTCCATGGGGTCGCGAAGAGTCGGACACGACTGAGCGACTTCACTTTCACTTTTCACTTTCATGCCTTGGAGAAGGAAATGGCAACCCACTCCAGTGTTCTTGCCTGAAGAATCCCAGGGACGGGGGAGCCTGGTGGGCTGCCGTCTATGGGGTCGCACAGAGTCGGACACGACTGAAGTGACTTAGCAGCAGCAGCAGCAGAAGGGAGAGGTAAATGTTTGGAGTAGAATGGACAGAGTTCTGATGACAAGTCTTCTTAATGATTAAAGCACTTTGTTCTAGTCCTAGCGCTTAAGCACCTCACCCCACACAACCCGTACCACTCCTGTAGGGAATATATAGCCTTATGTATCCTTCAGATAAATCCCTTTCATAGGCCTTTACACCTTCCCTGTTTTTGAGCTTTGGAGCAGGAGAATGCAAGACAGGTAAAAGGGCTCAGCAGGATGCAGGAAGAGCAACTGGGCATCAGATATCTCCTGCACCCCTCCTGGCAGCTCGTGGTCCATTTATGTAAGTACTTTTTCCTACCCCATGTAAATCTTCTCATTTAGATGTGTTATACCTAAATTCCCTCTCTAAAGAATTTTTATTCTGAGAAACAAGTTGATTTCTCTATTGAAGGGTTCCACTGTAATTAAACTGATTGCTGAAAAAGACATCATTCTTCTTTTAATAAGGCAATTTGCATATTCAATAACTTCAGCCTCACTTGCTGAAAGACAGTTTGAAAGTTTGTTTGTATATTCTCTCACTCAACTGTTTTCCGATTGCCTTACCTCGTTTCCAGTAACATGGTGATAATTGAAGGGAAAATACAAGAGAAAATTTATTTTAATAAAAAAAATTATGTTGTTTCAAAACATGGTACAATTAATAGACAACAGGGAGGGCTCCTGTAGGAGAATATCTTTTAAAAATCAGATATTGTGTAGGTTACTTAATTTGCTGTTCATAAACTGAACCCTTCAGTCTGACTGGAGTTGGAAGCAGAAACATGGAGCCCAAAGAATGGCAGAAAGTGAGAACAGGCGGTGCAAGGGCTGAGAGCTGAGTTCATATGGGACACTCACTCCAGCTACAGGATGAATGGCTCAGATAAAAACCACATTTGTTACAGACTGAATGTTTGTGTCCCCCAAACTCATACGTTGAAACCCCAACCCTATCTCGGTACAGGCTGGGACCTGGGACCCTTGCTGCAGTACTGCAGAGCCTGTACCTGGACACACCTCTCCTTAAGCAAAAAGATACAATAAAATTATACGGGGCTAAAAATAACTGTGTACATGCTCATTTAGGGCAAGTTGTGGACAAAAAGATACAAGAAGACCAAAAAACACCCAATTATCACTTCTAAAGATCTGGGAGCAAAAGCAGGGTACTGCACATGCCCCCAAAGAGGAGCACACAAAACCACCAAAGAGGTGGGCAAAACACCTAGGTCACATCTCCAGCTGGACCCCTGGACACATCTCTAGCTTCACCCTATACCAGAAACCATGTAACCCCTACTCCCTACTTAGGGAGGGAGCAAAGGAACCTGTTTCTTGTTCTCACTCTCCCCTGCTACAGCAGTGGCCCCAATAAAGCCTTGCCTCAACTTCTTGTCTGGCCTCTAGTCCATTTCTACTGACTGGGGAAGTCCAAGAACCCTGTGAGGTATCAGTATCGGAATTGGGGTGGCTGGATGGTAATTAGGGCTAAATTGTAATAGGGAACAAATCTGACTCTATATTGGATCTGTTTCTGTAACTTTTATATTATAGTGCTTTTGCTATGAGTTAAGAATGTTGTCTATAGCCTAAATATATGGGATAGCCCATTCTTAAAGCTCTGATTTTTAAAGGTATAACACTTCTATTTACACAGAGATGACAAGTGGCAAAACAGAGAATACCATTTGTCTTGTTGGAAGCTTCTAGGAACACTATGACCTGACCTATGTGGACGCCTGCAAGAACATAGGATTTCGGCACCAAGAAGTTTACAGCAACCAAATATACGCCCTCCCTTTTTAGTATAAAAGAAGTCTGAATTCTAACTTGAGTAAGATGGTTCTATGGGATGCTAATCCACCATCTTCTTGGTCGGCTGGATTTCTGAATAAAGTTGCTATTCCCTGCACCAACAACTCATCTCTCCATTTATTGCCCTACTGTGTGGCAAGAGCTGTATGAGCTTGGACTCAGTAACAGGATGAGGTCATGAGGGTGGAGCCCCCATGATGGGATTAATGACCTTACTGTTAAAGTAAGAGACAATAAATGTCTGTGTAAGGCATCCGGTCTATAGCATTTTGTTATGGCAAAATAACCATCATCAGCTTTGCCTCCACTCAGCTATGGTGAGGGCTTCCTGGATTGTGCAGTAGTAAAGAATCTGCCTGCCAATGCATGTTCAAGCCCTGGGTCAAGAAGATTCCCTGGAGAAGGAAATGGCAACCCATTCCAGTATTCTGTCCTGGGAAATCCTATGGACAGAAGAGCCTGGAAGACCACAGTCCATGAGGTTGCAAAGGAGTTGGACATGACCTCACGACTGAGCACACACACATACACAGCTATGGTGACCTTCCTGAACTTGCACTCCTGGATCCAAAGTACTCCTGGCGTCCCACATGTTCATAGCACCTCTCTCCCTGCTTGCTTGTCCTTCACCGGTCCCAAATGGTGAACTACTTGCTCTGGACATCATATCACGACACCAGCAGTATGTGGTTCAGGACAAAGCTTCCATCAGCCAATTTCTCCCTGTAGAAATCCTCTGCTACTGTGATGTGTGAAGTCACTGCCCTGGCATAAAACATAAGATAATTCTGGGACAGCATGCGCTCTTACAGGCAAATTCTGGCTGTTTCTACTATCTTTTGAACTTTGCATACAGCTCAAAGGAAACATGGCCCAAGGGCTCACCCTCAATGTCAGTGCAGAAGACTCCAGCACAACTTGGAATCACTGGGGCACAGACTCGAGCAGACTGTGGGTCCAGGTGGTGGCTTCTGCAAAGCTGCCAGGGGAGTTTATGTTGATATTTGTTTGTTAACAGAGGTATTTAATTGCGGCTCAGACACTGTTCTTAACCCAAAGGGGATGTTGAGGTCCAAAATTTCTGTTGGCATCTGGTGACATCAACTTGCATCTTTGGGCTGCAAGTCAGTAAAGGAGATTTAAGGAAACAAATTCAAACCAATTGCTTTTTATTATTTAACTGTGGTTATATAAGTGAAAGTGAAGTCACTCGGTCATACATATCCGACTCTTTGCGACCACATGGACTGTAGCCTATCAGGCTCCTCTGTCCATGGGATTTACCAGGCAAGAATACTCGAGCAAGTTGCCATTTCCTTCTTCAGGGCATCTTCCCAGCCCAGGGATCAAACCTGGGTCTCCCACATTGCAGGCAGACGTTCTACCATCTGAGTCACCAGGGAAGCCATATATAAATGTGTATATATACATAAATAAATATATATAACATAAATGTATCATTCCAATCACTCATTTTCAATTTTTTATTGTGGTAAAATACACATAAAAATTACCATCTTAAGTGTGCAATTCAATGTGATTAACTACATTCGTGTTGTTATGCAATTGTCTCCACACTCCATCCACAGAGTTCTCTTCATCATGCAAAAGAGAAACTCTGAACCTGTGCCTCAATAGCTCCTCCCTCTCCCCACCCTCAGTGCTGGACAATCACCCCTCTGTCTTCCTTCTGTGAAATTGACTGCTTTAGGTATCTTATATAAGTGGAATCATAGAATCATACAATGTTTATCCTTTTGTGCCTGCTTTATTTCACTTAGCATAATCTCTTCAAATTCATCCATGTTGTAGCAAGTGTCAGAATGTCCTTCTTTTTAAGGCTGAATAATATTTCATTGTCAAGCTTCCCTGGTAGCTCAGATGGTAAAGAATTTGCCTGCAGTGCAGGAGACCTGGGTTTGATCCCTGGGTCAGGCACATCCCCTGAAGAAGGGAATAGACCCGCTCCAGTATTCTTGCCTGGAGAATTTCATGGACAGGGGAGCCTGACAGACTACAGTCCATGGGGTTGCAAAGAGTCGGACACAACTGAGCAACTAACGCTTCTACTTTTCAATATTTCATAGTATGCACTGACCGCATTTTGTTTATTTATCAATCTGTTGGTGGACTCTTGGGCTGATTCCACCTTTGACTATTGTGAATAATGCTACTATGTACATGGGTATGTAAAGATCCCTCCCAGACTGCTTTCTACTCTTTTGGGTTTATATAGCAGTGGAATTTCTGGGTCATACAGTAATTCTGTATTTAATGTTTTGAGGAACTGCCATACCATTTTCCACAGAAGTTGCACCATTTTACATTTCCACTGGCCTTTTGATTTTTAAGAAAGTCATTCTCTGCTTGAACAACTACCCTATTCTATTTTTTAAATATGTGCTTAAAATAACATGAAGTCCCCTGGGTAGAGTGACTATTCTCCCAAGCCCTGTAACTCTCCCATTTTTAGTGTTTTAAATTGGTTTTAATTTGGTGATATGTCTGCTGCTGCTGCTAAGTCGATTCAGTCATGTCTGACTCTGTGCGACCCCAGAGACGGCAGCCCACCAGGCTCCCCCGTCCCTGGGATTCTCCAGGCAAGAACACCGGAGTGGGTTGCCATTTCCTTCTCCAATGCATGAAAGTGAAAAATGAAAGTGAAGTCACTCAGTCGTGTCCGACTCTTAGCAACCCCATGGACTGCAGCCCACCAGGCTCCTCCATCCATGGGATTTTCCAGGCAAAAGTACTGGAGTGGGGTGCCATTGACTTCTCCGGATATGTCCTCTACACATGTTCAAATATAGCATTACATTTATCCAATAGATGGAGACTTGTGTGAAGACCCAGCTTCACGACTTGGATTATTTCATCTCTCAAGACTATTGTAGGAGTTGTCTGCTGATGGATGTATGATTGGTTTTCATGGCACCCAGACTAATCACACAACCAGCAATGGATACCATCCTAGGGCACTCAAAGTTGGCTGGCTGAGGGCAAGTCCTGGGGACAGAATCCACAGCATCCTAGGAGGCCAGGGTATATTGAGAGGCCCACAAGGGAATGAAACAGCTCAGGTTTTCTTTGTTAAGAGGCCTCAAAATCCAGGCTGACACTACCCTCCGTCCCTACCCAAGAGGTGCTAAAAAATGAGCCTCCTGATGGAAGTCAGTGTCTCCTTTCTCCTTAGAGGTGATCACGATAATAACCTCCAATCTTAGTAGCTTACAGTGTTTGTGGTTTTCCAAATGGAATTCAGGCTTTTTGCTCACTCTGATTTCCAGCTTTAGCTCCAGTTGTTGTAATGCAATCCTGAAAGGGTGAATTTGGACAATCGCAGCTTGGCCATTTTGAGCACATATGCTAGAACTAAGTCTTTTTGGCTCAGCTGTAGCTTGAATCTAATGAAAATGACAGATAATGCAGCGCTCTGTGTGCCTGCCAAAAAAGAGGATATTTCCCATGAGATAGCACCTGGTGATGCAGAAATAGACACTATCGATTCGTGATTGGCTGGTGCGTACCCGTATTCATATCTAGTCTGTATTATCAACCACACAAGATCACATCCTGGATAATAACAGCAACAATGGCATGCATAAAAATTACTGCAGCAAAAAGGGAAAAAAATACTAGATCAATTATGTCAATTATATGCTAGTACTTTTTCCCCTCACAGTTCCAACACTGAGAAAAGGTGGCATCTCTCTCTGATCTAATTATTCACAAGCTTATTCGTGGGTTTCCCCCCTTTTCTCTCCTCTCTTTTACACACCGATATAAAGGAGCTCTCTTTTAGAAACACACCGTGGACTCAAACGTGCCGCCATACATATGTGACTTACATTTTAGCAGTTGAATAATCAGTTACTTGAAAGTAAAGAGGAAACGCCTCTTGCGTTGGCATGTTCTACAGGGAAGCGCTGGGAGGGGGATCCACTGCGATGACCTTACCTTAGAGCAAAAATGCCATCAGCCTCAAGAAGTGTAATAAATTAAGTTGCTATTTAAGCCCTGATTCTAGTAAAAGGGTCCAAATTTCCAAGGTGCCTTTAATGACTCTGCGCTCAGTGACAATGAAGTATTTCTTTAACAGACTGCCACCGAGCAAATATAAAAAAATGCACAGCTTGGAAAGAAAGCTTGCCATCTTCCCTTTCTTCTTCCTTTTATTTTCTTCCTCTTTCTCCTGTTTTCACCCCCTCTTTCTGTTGCTTCATTTTGCCTTTAGAGATGCCCTGTGAACCACCATTCCTCACTCAGGGTGCCACAGACGGGGTTCAAGTTTTTCCTGACTTCCTACGTGACCTTCATAAAAGTCGAAGTTCTTCCGACCCCTACCTGGAATCTCTGTTATTCCATTTTTAAAGTGAGAGTGCCTGAATCAGCCCTCCCAGGTCCCTGCAAGCACTCAGATTTAAAGGGAAGAGTAATTTACATAGGCTAGCTAAGGCGGAAGGTGATTTTGAGAGAGAAATACAAAATCATTAAGCAGATCAGTAAATTTGATAATGAATTGTTTCAATTAGATTCAGGTGGCAGCAGATGTTAAATTACTTTAGCAGAACCAAGCTTAGGGGTTTGTGGTTTACTTTTCTCATTGAAATGTACAGATACAAAGGGAGTCTAGCTTGACAGAAAGCCCCTACTGTGTGGGGACCCCGTAAGCATAACTGCATTGGACCGGGAGCAGAAGTGGACAACTCTCACCCCAGCCCTCCCTCCCTGCTCTCCCCGGGCGAGCTCGGGTGGAATCTACCTCTCTCTGTGTCTCAGATCTCCAGTCTATAAATGAGGACTAGATTCAGCTCTGGCCCTAAAATATGTTGTGCTATTTTGCATTGCTCTTTACCTTTGCCAGACCCATTACATATGTTTCAAGTGTATTTGTGTCAGGAATATAGGATATTTTAGAGTATGTGGATTACTTAGCTCCCAGACTGTGAGGTCTGGTGGAACAGGACCCTTGATGCTCCTGGCACAGTGCCCCCTGCCTGTGTTAGTTAGGGGCATATAGTCTTCTGGAGCTGACTGTGATCATGGTGGAGGTTGCAGAGGTGGAACAGAGGTGATGGAAGGTGAACAGTTTATCCTGTCACCAAATCAGCTCAAGCATCTCAGGCGGCTGACCCGAAAGTGCTTCTCACAAACCCCACACTTGGTATGATTCCCAAAGTGTCATGCCTAACAGTTTTGTTGCCCCAGGGGAGGCTGGACATCCGGATGTAGGGGAGGAGGGAGAAGGAGCGTGCTGGCCCCAGGAGGCATCACTGCCCCTTCTTCCTTCTTGAAGCATCACTCCTGGACGCAAACGGCCCCAGGGCCTGGCTCCAGCGTGCCCTACACGGGGTAGCCCGGGACAGGCAGAAACCCTCCCTCACCGGCGGGCCCCATTTCTCCAGGCTCCCTGCCATGCAGCATCTAACAAAACCCCACCAGGTCTGCTGAGCTCCTGAGAAAACTGCCTCTTTAAGAACTTATCTCATATTTTCAGAAATTGACTGTGAAAATTCTAAGTAATGGTGTGACATGATCACACTCACTTTCTGTAGTTAATCCTTCATGAGGGTCAGGCGCCCCTCTCTTCTCGGTGGCTCATTTGATTGTCACCTACCTTGCACAAAACCTCCCAGCCCCGAGCACTGTCTGGTGGGATGACAGGCAGTCAGAGTACTGAACGCTGTGCAGGAATAACTGAATTAGAAAAAAGCTGCTGGCACTGTAATAAAGCGTTTAATGGACAGACAGCCTCTCTTGCCTTCCTTGGGGTAACACTAAATCCCTTTTTATTGTGGTTTGCACAGATGTTAGTGAGTTATCCATTTCTCTAATCATACTAGAAGTTGGCACATCCATCTTAAGTAAGAAGACCAGCCCACTTGCTTTTACAGAGTCCTTTTTCTAATAAACTTGTGTCAGTTTCAGGTCAGTTTTACCAATACAAATAAAATTCAAACAAATAAAAAGTATATTGTCTCATGATGAGATTTATGTAATTATGTCCCTTAGGTCACTTTAAATTTACACAGGGAGTTACACCCCGCATAACCCTTATTGCAGCCTGGATTTTCCTGCGACTCAAGAACACACACGTACAAACACACAGCCACAGAGTTTACAATATTGGATCCCTCAGGTCACGGCAAAGCCTGTGGTGCAGAACAGCCCCTGTTTATGTCCAAAGGGTGAGCTGGCCTGTGGGTGAGTCACAGATTTTTTTTTTTTTTTTAAACGACTTCTTTCACATAAAATCTGCTCTCTGTCCGAGGCCAAGGCTGCAGGCCTGTCATGGCTTAAGGACCACCCAAAGATCTTTTTGCAAAAGAAAATTTTGCAAAACAGGGTCACGGAAAAAAAAAATGTGTTTGTTAAAAAGAGAAGGGAGTCAAAAAAACCTTCCCACCAAGGTGCTCCCAACTGCAACTTCTGTGGAACTGGGAAAGGTCACCTGAAGTTCAGGCCAGGATAAATAATTGCTGTGGTGAGGGGTTCCTTTTTCCCTTTCCATGGAGTTGATGGGTTCACAGCGGTAGCTGAATCTTGATAGATTGGCAGATGCTGAAAGGCAGCACTAGGCGGTGACCGGGGCAGGGTTGCACTTCGGTTCCCAGGGCAAAGGGTGGGCAGCTGAGGTCCTGGGCTGGGTGGATCAGAGGCCAGGTGACAAGGCCACCTCTGTCCTTGCACAGAGCAGGAGCAGACCCTGGCCCTGGCATCATCCGGGAACGGACGCGACAGGGTGAGATCTCTTGCATGACCGAGGCCCAGGGCTGCCGCTCGCCTTTGTGTGCACAGAATTACTGCTCTCTGGGGCCTCCCCCTGCAAGTGAGCAGGGCTGTCTCTGTTGTGCTTCCTGGTCCAGCCGTCCACTTCATAAATCAAAGACGATGGGTGGTGCTTTAACCGTTTGGTGTCCTGTTTCGAGGAGGAAAACTACTATGGCTGCTGTAAGCAGGGAAGCCGAGGAGGATTAAAGAGAGTCTCTGGGCTCCCTCATTCACCCACTGGTTATGCTGCAGAAACTGAGGTCCTAAGAGGAGGCATGGCTTGCTGAGGGCCCATCTAACAAGGCATGAAGAGCTTAGACTGGTCTGGGGCCCTGACTCCAAGTCTTTCTTCATTCACTGGCTCATTCATCATTTCATTGGGCAACCATTTACAGAGGGCCTACCATGTGTCGGGGGCTTCCCAGGTGGTGGCTCAGCAGTAAAGAACTGCCTTTCAATGCAGGAGGCACAGATTTGATCCCCTGGGTTGGGAAGATCCCCTGGAGAAGAAAATGGAAACTCACTCCAGTATTATTGCCTGGGAAATCCTATGGGCAAAGGAGCCTGGTGGGCTACAGTCTAAAGGGTCACAGAGTCAGACGAAACTGACTAGGCTCTAGCACTTCACTTTGACAAAGAAATGTTAGTGATCATTCCTTTGGTTATGATGAATAACTGACGATTAAGTATGAAATCCTGCATACCTGACATCTTCATCTTTTTGGCAGCTATCATCCCTTTTCAGGGGCCTGGCAGTGAATTGAGATCTTCCAGGAGATGATGGTTTAGGTGGACAGGTAATCCAACCCCCTACCCGCTACGGACCTCAGGGGGTCCTTGAGGTCACAGCATCTCTCAGGAGCAGTGGAATCTATGTCAGGGCTGGCATTCCCTGCCCCCTACAGACCTCAGGGGTTAACCGCAGCTCTTGGGAGCAGTGGGGTCCATGCCAGGGCTGGGCAGGCAGGTCAGGCTAGGTGGTGGGGCCTTTGCCCGCTCTCTGATGGTGAAAACCTCACAAACCACAGTCTGCATCTGGAGACACAGAAGTGGCCTTTGCAACACATCAGCTTCTGACTAATAGTTGAGGCTGGGCCGGTCCCCAAAATGCCTGTCTTGAATGGGACTCACTTTGAGTTAAAGGCTTTGTCTCTGTTGGGGGACATTTTCAGCTCTCTGTGTTCTTTTTGCCACCACCTCTCACCCAACTCCAGCCCCAAGCCTGGAGAAGTTGCGTGTGTGTGAAAGGCCTGTGTGTGTCTCACCTGCACCAGTCACCTACTCCAACAGGTCTTCAGTGGCAGGTGGGAGAGGCAGAGTCCAAACGACAAGACCAGCAAATCAACATCCACCAGGGCTGCAGGACACAAGTCGTCCCCTGCAACAGCTCCAGCCAGTCAGTCTAGAAAGAGAGGAAGGGCTTGTGCAATTGGCCTGAAAGGATGTCCCTTCCTTTCCCACCGATGGGGAGTGTGAGGAGCTCTGACAACTACCAGGGCCCCAGTGGTCAGACGAAGGAAGGGCTGTGGATTGGAGCTTCTATGGACAATACTGTGATGTCAATCATCTAGGAAACTTTGAGCAAACTCTGGGAGATAGTGAGGAACAGGAAAGACTGTGCACTGCCGTCTATGGGGTCGTGAAGAATTATATATGACTGAGCGACTGAACAACATCAATGAACCCAGCACCTTACTGGTTCTGCCTTCCCTCCCCCATCTCCCACCTGTCCCCTTCATTGTCCTCTGGGCCACTGGCTCCCCACCAGCAGGGTGCTGGAGTCAAGGGGCTAGACTCTGGAGCCAGACTGCACACATAGACTCCCAGATCAGCCCTCCTCACTGTGTGGACCACTTCAGATGGACTCCTACCCTCTATGTGTCTCAGCTTCCTCGTCATAGTATGGAGATGATAAGAACGCACTCACATCCCAAGGCTCTTGTGTGCATGACATGAGTGAAGGATCATAAAATACTTCGGAGGATGCCTGTTCAGCTCTTCCTGACACACAACAAATGGTGCTCAGTAATTCCTCTAGGCTGCAATCTTTTCTCCAGTCCCTAGGTCCAAACTCATCTTTTTTCTTTTTGGCCACATCATGTGGCTTATGGGATCTTAGTTCTGGAATCAGGGGTTGAGCCCAGACCATCGACAATGGGAGCACGGAGTTCTAACCATTGGACTTCCAGGGGATCCCCCAAACTCATCTTTTACAGCCTTGTGCCAGGAGTTCTACTCCCCTTGCCCCACTGCAGCCGTCATGCCTCCCTCCATGGAGGCATTACCCTCAGTAAACCCAAGCTTCGAAAACTGGCATTCAAGGCTTTCATGATTGGACTCCCTCTTATCTTTCCAGGCTTAATGTTCCAACCCTACCTCCAGCTCTGCTTTGGTCAATCTGGTTCCATCCATCCGTCTACCCACCCACCACCCATCCACCCATCCATCTACTCATCCATTCATTTGTTTAAACACACACATCCATATTCTTCTAAGCTGACCCCCAAATAGGCCTAAGAAAGCATTCACCCACACAGAAGCTTGCCTATATGGCCCCACTGGCTTGCCTCTCGGAGAAATAAAATATAGATTGGTAGATAGATATAGACAGATAAATAGATAGATAGATAGGTATTAGTTGATTATGAGGCATTGACTCTCATGATTATGGAGGCTGAGAAGTCCTAGGATCTCTGGTCTGAAAACTGGAGACCCAAGAACACTAATGGTATGATTCAGTCTGAGTCTGAAGGCCTGGGAACCAGGGGAGCCAATGGCATAAATCCCAGTCTGAAGGCAGGAGTCTGAAGGGCTGGGAATGAGATGTCCCAGCCCAAGTGGTGAGGTAACAAAAAAGAGGAAATGGCTCCTTTCTCTACCTTTTTTTTTTTCCAAGCCCTCAGTGGATTGGGTGATGCTCACCCACACTGAGAAGGGCAGTCTACTTTACTGTCCACCAGTTTAAATGCTAATCTCTCATCCAGAAACACTCTCACAGACAAATCCAGAAATGTTTTATTCTGGGCACCCTATGGCCGGTCATGTTGACATATAAATTAACCACCACACCTCTCCTCCTGGGGAGTCTACCTTCCTTACGCTCCGTGGCTTATATACTCAGATGTGTGTTTCAGTCTCAGCTACTAAGTTTATTAGGAACCTCAGTTTCTCATGGAGATCACGAAACAGGCCTCCCCCACTGACTGCTGTGTGATTCACTGGGGGCATGTAAACGACACCGTAGGGCTGGCACATTGTAGGTACTCAAAGGAAAGGGAATTGTTTCTTTATTTCCCAAGATTTTCAGGTCTTGGGGTCATTCTGAATGCCAACGGCATTTACTTTGACATTCCTGACTATAGCATCTCTACTTGTTGCCTGGCTCCTTTGGGTTATTCTTACCTGAACTAACATGCATAGAGTACTTAGTAGGTGTTCAGTTAGCATTTGGTTGAGGGGTAGCAAAGAGATTTTATAGCTAGAGATGACTCTGACTAACTGTAAGTGGCAGCTTGGAGGACGGGGTTGACAAAGACCCTGAGGCTCTCTCTGGTCTTGGTGGTCCACAGATTCCACGATGGGAAAGTGATGTGTGTCGTGGAGTGGGAAAGGGAAGAGAGGCGAGAGTACCATCTTTCTACAACCAGGAAAGTACAGGAAAGTTTGAGAAAAGCCATCATCCACGTATCCATTCAAGTGTTTGAGAACAATTTTGGTGGGCCCAGAAATACCTTTTTCCTCTTTATTTGCAAAACTAACATAAACAATCATTTCCACTGACAGTCAGATAATAGGTGAATTTAAACTGTCCATTCATTTCTGGAAAAGTCTTGAATGAATACTATACTTGAAGTCTTAACATTTTATCTAATTATAATTAGATCTTCCACAGTGTTATTTACTTTTCCTAATCATTACTGAGTACCTTCTGTGTGCTAGGGGCTGGGGAGTCATCTTCAATGAGTTCACAGGCCCTTGGGGGATGGAATCAGGTAAGGACACAATGATGCTGAAAGTCACCTATTTGGCTTCACTACCTAATTAAGTTTGAGCTCAGCCACCAATATGTTCCTTTTCCACTGAACTTTAAAGTACTCTGCAGACACATCAACATGTGAACATGACCTACAGATATCCAGAAATAAAAATCCACTTTGGTGTATGGCAGGAGTTGGCAAAGTATGGCCAGTGGGCCAAATCCAGACCCACCACCCGTGTTAAGAATAGTTTTATTGAAACCCAGCCGTGTCTGTTCTGTTACATTATTGTCTACAGCTCACACCCTACAAGGGCAGAGTTGAATCATAATAGAGATGGTGCAGCCTAAAATATTTACTATCTGGCCCTTTATAGAAAGAGTTTGCCAAAGTCTGGCTAAAGAACAAGATAGTATAATTCCGAAAATACATCTGTAGACCTGCAGAATTGGGCCCAAGGAGGTGGCCAAGGTGTACAAGGCTGAGGGGAGAGGGGGTCTAAATGTTGTCCACATATTAGGAGCTGCAGATGTGGCTCAAGGGCTCACCTCTTCCGGTACAAATGTTGCATTTTCCTGAAAGGAAATTGAGTAGAGAGTAAATTAGGAAGAGCAGGGGACTAAATAGAATATAATTCCAAGTATGCATGCTCCTTAATATGTGAATGGTTTGGGTTAAATATCCTGCAAAACATCACATCAGTGTCAGTGATCCAGGACCTAGGATCACCAACATAATTTTAAGATGTTTCCCTTGGTGAAGTGGATGTTTTTAAGTGTATGTGCACATACAAAGATGTAGACATCGCACATGTGGTCACCAGGGGCTATTCAAAGTGAGATGTGTGTGCGTGGGTAACAAATATATCTTTCCATATCTATATATAGAAATACTAAGGCGCATATAAATAAATGTTAAATAAAATTTCACTGACTTTGGAACTATGTAAAGAAATCTTGAGCTGTAGAGAGAACTTCTGAGAGAGGGAAGGAGTTGGATGAAATAAATGAGAAAAGTAAGGGAATGCATGAGAAATTTACACACACGTCTATCAGCAGTTATAAAAAGATATTTAAAGTATATATCTGCATTTGAACATATACAAATATTTTAAGCATATATAGAGATATTTAAATTATATATGTGTATATTTTATGATCAGAGTGTTAGGCACCCTGACAGGCTATACCAAGGAAAGGTGTCATTTGCTGTTCCTTGGTGGAGAGGCTGGTGGGCCCCAGAATACCAGCCTCTACAAGTTGTTTATAAGACCAGGATACTTTATGCATCTTAGAATGCAAACTGACCATTAGCACATGCACAGTTCTTAGAGGGAAGACTGTGGGGTCCAATGAGTAGTATCTTGGCTCTACATGTTGGCTGTGTGACTTTGGGCAAATTACTTAACCTCTCTGTGCCTTAGCAGCCTTACTTGTGATAGGTAAGTAGCAACAGTACCTGTCTCTGGATTAATATATAAATGAAACAAATTAATATCTAAGCACAGGTTCTGGCACATAGTAAACTCTTAAAAAAAGTAAGCTATTTTTGGTATTATTTATATCTGTGGGCTGAGGTGTGTTTCTGTTACCTTCAAGAGCAACTTTGAGGAAAATAGTTTTCGTTGTTTTTTAAACTAACATTCTCTGTCATCAATGCCCTTTATAGTCAGCAAAGCACCTCCACGTGTTGTCTCAGAGTCGTGCTGTTCAATAGAAATAGAGCGAAAGCCTAATAGGTAACTTTAACTTTTCTTGTAATCACACTAAAATACAGCAAGAAGCAGGTGAAATCGATTTTATCCTATTTAGCTCAAAGAAGATATATTTAGCTCAAATAAGTTATATTATGGAGAAGGTGACGGCACCCCACTCCAGTACTCTCGCCTGGAAAATCCCATGGACAGAGGAGCCTGGTGGGCTGCAGTCCACGGGGTCGCGAAGAGTTGGACACGACTGAGCGACTTCACTTTCACTTTTCACCTTCATGCATTGGAGAAGGAAATGGCAACCCACTCCAGTGTTCTTGCCTGGAGAATCCCAGGGACCGGGGAGCCTGGTGGGCCGCCGTCTATAGGGTCGCACAAAGTCGGACACGACTGACACGACTTAGCAGCAGCAGCAGCAAATTATATCAGCCTTCCCTGCTAGCTCAGTTGGTAAAGAATCTGCCCGCAATGCAGGAGACCCCAGTTTGATTCCTGGGTTGGGAAGATCTGCTGGAAAAGGGATAGGCTACCCACTCTGGTATTCTTGGGCTTTCCCTGTGGCTCAGCTGGCAAAGATTCCACGTGCAATGCAAGAGACCTGCGTTCATTCCCTGGGTTGGGAAGATCCCTTGGAGAAGGGAAAGGTTACCCACTCCAGTATTCTGTCCTGGAGAATTTCATGGACTATAGTCCATGTGGTCACAAAGAGTCAGACACAACTGAATGACTTTCACTTCACATTTAGCTCAACAATGAGAGGCCAAGTAAAGACCCTTTCAAAGATATTGAAAGTCTGCAATATTGTACATTATGTGGAAAAAGAAATTTGAGGTTACAGATGGAATTAAGTTCACTAATCAGCTGATTTTAAGATACAGTTATTTTCTAGATTGTCTGAGTGGGCCTAATGCATTCACAAGGGTTCTTGAAAGTGAAGAGGGAGGCAGAAGAGAAGGTCAGGGTGATGCCATGGGAGAGGAAACTGTCCAGCTCTGGTAGGATGGAAGATAGAAGGTGAGCCATGGGAGGTGGGCCACCTCTGGAAGCTGGAAAATGCAAGGAAAGAGATTCTCTCCTAGATTCCAGGATGGAATACAGCCCTGCTGACACCATAATCTTAGCCCAGTAAGTCCTGGGTTGCTCTTCTAACTGACGAAACTGTAAGGTCACACATTCAGGTTATTTTGAGCCACCTCGTTCATAATAATTTGTTATAGCTGCAATAGAAAATGAATAAACTGATATCAAAATATTATCATTTCAAATCAATCAGTATGACAAATTATTAATGAGATCCATTATGTTCTTCATTTTTTTCATATTGCTTGAAATCCAGCATGTTGATAGCACATTTTATACCAGCCAAATCACATTTCGGATGCTTGATAGCCATGCAGGGCTCATGGCTGCCATTTTGAACACTGCAAACTGAGATGATTCCCACAGTAACTCTGTGTGGTGATATCAGCAGCAGGCGCTCCTATGTGGCTCAGTGGTAAAGAATCTGCCAGCCAACGCAGGACATGCATGAGATGTGGGTTCGATCCCTGGGTTTGGAAGATCTCCTGGAGGAGGAAACGGAAACCCACTCCAGTATTCTTGCCTGGAAATCCCATGGACAGAAGAGCCTGGCAGGCTACAGTCCACGGGTTCACAAAGAGCGGAACATGACTTAGGGACTGAGCATGCACACACACGTGTTAGCAGTAGAGCAACACAATCAGGCCATTCTCAATTATATATTCACATGCACTTCTGCTATGAATTCCAATTGTTTATTTGTCTAAAACATGTTGATCCCTCTTACTTTTAGTCCCTAGATCAGAGCTGTCCCTTAACAGTTGGTGAGATTGCTCACAGTGCCTGGAGAGCAGGCACGGCGGCAGGATGGGGTGCGGGTTCAAAGTAGCCTGGGCCTCATTCACCAAACCTGTGCCCTGGGAACTGTATTGATCCTCCCAACTGCCCTGGGGAGCACAATTTTGTCATATCTATTTGAAGTCCATGTACTAAAAGGAAAAATTATTATCTTTCTGTACACTTTGATTCCTCTCAACCCGAGCCCATTCTCCTCTGGCCCTCCCATGGGCATTTAGAATTATAAACTAGGCCAGGAAATAAGAAGCACCTTAAACTTACACCTAAGGAAATCAGAGAAAGAACAAATAAAACCCAAAGTTAGTAGAAGGAAAGAAATCATAAAGATCAGAGCAGAAATAAACGAGAGACTGAGAAAACAAAAATCATTAAAACTAAAAGCTGGTTCTTTGAAAAGATAAACAAAATCGATAAACTTTTAGTCAGACTCATCTAGAAAAAAGGGAGAGGTCCCAAATCAACAAAATCAGAAATGAAAAAGGAAAAGTTACAACCAATACCCCAGAAATACAAAGGATCATGAGACTACTAGGGAGCAACTATACACCAATAAAATGGACAACCTAGAAGAAATGGACAAATTCTTAGAAAGCTACAATCACTCAAAACTGAACTGGGGATAGAAAATATGAATAGACCAATTACCAGTATTGAAATCAAATCAGTAATTAAAAAACTTCCAGCAATCTAAAGTCCAGGATCAGATGACTTCACAGGTGGATTCTACCAAGCATTTCAGTTCAGTTCAGTCACTCAGTCGTGTCCGACTCTTTGCGACCCCATGAATCACAGCACGCCAGGCCTCCCTGTCCATCACCAACTCCCGGAGTCCACCCATACTCATGTGCATCGAGTCAGTGATGCCATCCAGCCATCTCATCCTCTGTTGTCCCCTTCTCTTCCTGCCCACAATCCCTTCCAGCATCAGGGTCTGTTCCAATGAGTCAACTCTTCACATGAGGTGGCCAAAGTATTGGAGTTTCAGCTTCAGCATCAGTCTTTCCAATGAACACCCAGGACTGGTCTCCTTTAGGATGGACTAGTTGGATCTCCTTGCAGTCCAAGGGACTCTCAAGAGTCTTCTCCAATACCACAGTTCAAAAGCATCAATTCTTTGGTGCTCAGCTTTCTTCACAGTCCAACTCTCTCATCCATACATGACCACTGGAAAAACCATAGCCTTGACTAGATGGACCTTTGTTGGCAAAGTAATATCTTTGCTTTTGAATATGCTATCTAGGTTGGTCATAACTTTCCTTCCAAGGAGTGAGTGTCTTTTAATTTCATGGCTGCAATCACAATCTGCAGTGATTTTGGAGCCCTAAAAAATCAAATCTGACACTGTTTCTACTGTTTCCCCATCTATTTCCCATGAAGTGATGGTTAGAGAAGAGTAAACACTTCTTCTGAAACTATTCCAAAAAATTACATAGGAAGAAATGCTACTGAACTCAATCTATGAGGCCACCATCACCCTGATATCAAAACAAGACAAACGCATGATGAATAAAAGAAAATTACAGGCCAATATCACTGATGACCATAGATGCAAAAAATCCTCTACAAATTATTGGAAAACTAATTCCAACAATACTTTAAAAGGATCATACATCATGATCAAGTGTGATTTATCCCAGGGATACAAAGATTTCTCAGTATCCATAAACCAATCAATGTGGTACATTGTATCAACAAATGGAAGAATGAAAACCATATGATCATCTCAACAGATGCAGAAAAAAATCTTTTGATAAAATTCAAAGTGATTTATGACAAAAACTGTCCAGAAAGTGGGCATAGAGAGAGCATACCTCAACATAATAAAGGTCATGTATGACAAATCCACATGTAACATCCTGTGAGAGAGAGTGTGTGTGTGTGTGTGTGTGTGCACATGCGCTAACTCACTCCAGTTGTGTCTGACTCTGTGTGACCCTATGGACTGTAGCCTGCCAGGTTCCTCTATCCATGAGATTCTCCAGGCAAGAATACTGGAGTGGGTGGCCACGCCCTCCCCAGTCCAGGGATCAACCGTACATCTCTTAGGTCTCCTCCATCGGCAGGCGGGTTCTTCACCACAAGCGCCACCTGGGAAGCCCACTGTAACATCTTACTCGGGGCAAAAACACTTTTTCTCTAAGATCAGGAGCAAGACAAGGATGTTCACTGCTGCCACTTGTGTCTGGCCTAGTTTTGGATGCCCTAGCCACAGGAATCAATGAAGAGAAATAAATAAAAGTCATTTAAATTGGAAAAGAAGTAAAACTGACATTGTCTGCAGACGATACAACACTATACATAGAAAATTCTAAACCTGCTGCCAGAAAACTATTCAGTTCAGTTCAGTCGCTCAGTCGTGTCCAATTCTTTGCGACCCCATGAATCGCAGCACTATTAGAGATCATCAGTGATTTTGGTAAAGTTGCTGGATACAAAATTAGTATACAGAAATCTTGCATTCCTACACACTAATGAAAACTACCACAAAAATAAAGTAAAGAAACAATCCCATTTACCACCATATCACAAAGAATAAAATTCATCAGAACAAATCTATATAAGGAAGTAAAGGATCTGTACTCCAAAAAATATAAGATGCTGATGAAAGAAATTGAAGAAGACTCAAACAAATGAAAAGATATACTGTGTTTGTGGATTGAAAAAATAAATATTGTTAAAATGACCATACTTCTCAAGGCAATCTACAGATTCAGTACACTCCCTATCAAATTTCCAATGGAATTTTTCACAGAACTAGAACAAAATTTTTAAAAATTTGTATGAAAACACAAAATACCCCAATAATCAAAACAATCTTGAGAAAGAAAAATGGAGCTGGAGAAATCATGCTCCCTGACTTCAGACTATACCACAAAGCTACAGTAATCAAAACAGTTTGGTACTGGCACAAAAACAGACATATAGATCAATGGAACAGAATGGAAAACCCAGAAGTACTCAAGAACCCATGGTCAATTAATCATTGACAAAGGAAGCAAAAATATACAGTGAAGAAACGACAGTCTCTTCAATAAGTGTTACTGGGAAAACTGGACAGGTATATGTAAAAGCATTAAGTTTGAACATTCTCTAACACCATATACAAAAAAATATACTCAAAATGGATTAAAAATCTAAATAGAAAATAAGATACTATAAAATTCCTAGAGGAAAACATAGGCAGAACACTTTTTTTTTGACATAAATTGTAGCAGTATATTTTTGGATCTGTCTCCTCCAGTAATGGGGGAAAAAAAAGAACAAATGGGACCTAATTAAACTTAAAAGCTTTTGCACAGCAAAGGAAACTATAAACATAATGAAAAGACAACCTACGGACTGGGAGAAAATATTTTCAAACGATGCTACCAACAAGGGATTGATTTCCAAAATACACAAACACTTTATATGGCTTAATTTAAAAAAAAATTAAAAAATGGGCAGAAGACCTAAACAGACATTTCTCAAAAGATGTACAGATGGCCAACAAACACATGAAAAGATGCTCAATGTCACTAATTATTATAGAACTGCAAATCAAAACTGCAATGTGGTGTCACCTCACACCAGTCAGAGTGGCCTTTATTAAAAAGTCGCAAATAGAGAGGGTATAGGGGAAAAGGAACCTTCCTATGCTGTTGGTGGACATGTACATTGGTGAAGTTACTATGTAAAACAGTATGGAAGGTCCTTAAAAAACTAAAAAGAGAGTTGCCATATAATCCAACAATCCCACTCCTGAATGTATATTCAGAGAAAATAATAATAATTTCAAAAGATACACCCCCCCAATGTTCATTGCAGCACAATTTACAATAACCATGGAAGCAACTTAAATATCCATTAACAGATGAATAGATAAAGATAAAACACACACACACACTGGAATACTACTCAGCCATAAAAAGAATGAAATAATGCCTTTTGCAGCAACATGGATCAACTAGAAATTATCATATTAAGTGATGTAAATCTTACAGAGAAAGACAAATATTATATGTCACATATTCAGAATCTAAAAAAATGATACAAATGAATTTATCTACAAAACAAAAATAAAGTTGCAGACATAGAAAACAAACTTATGGCTACTAAAGTGGATAACAGGGTGTGGTGGAGAGAGTCAGTATGAGAGAGATAAATTAGGAGTTTGGGATTAACATGTGTGCATGAATGCTAAGTCACTTTGGTCATATCCAACTCCTTGCTGCCCTATGGACCATAGCCGGTCAGTCTTCTCTGTGGAATTCTCCAGGCAAGAACAATGGAGTGGGTTGCCATTTCCTCCTCCAGGGGATCTTTCCAACCTAGGAATCAAACCCCTGTCTCTTGTGTCTTCTGCATTAGCAGGCGAGTTCTTTACCACTAGTGCCACCTGGGAAGCCTAGGATTAATATATACACACTACTAAAATCACTGCAGATGGTGACTGCAGCCATGAAATTAAAAGACGCTTACTCCTTGGAAGGAAAGTGATGACCAACCTAGATAGCATATTCAAAAGCAGAGACATTACTTTGCCAACAAAGGTCCGTCTAGTCAAGGCTATGGTTTTTCCTGTGGTCATGTATGGATGTGAGAGTTGGACTGTGAAGAAGGCTGAGCGCCGAAGAATTGATGCTTTTGAAGTGTGGTGTTGGAGAAGACTCTTGAGAGTCCCTTGGACTGCAAGGAGATCCAACCAGTCCACTCTGAAGGAGATCAGCCCTGGGATTTCTTTGGAAGGAATGATGCTAAAGCTGAAGCTCCAGTACTTTGGCCATCTCATGCGAAGAGTTGACTCATTGGAAAAGACTCTGATGCTGGGAGGGATTGGGGGCAGGAAGAGAAGGGGACGACAGAGGATGAGATGGCTGGATGCCATCACTGACTCGATGGATGTGAATCTGAGTGAACTCTGGGAGTTGGTGATGGACAGGGAGGCCTGGTGTGCTGCAATTCATGGGGTCGCAAAGAGTTGGACATGACTGAGTGACTGAACTGATACATAAAATAGGTAAACAGCAGGGAACTACACTCAATATCTTGTAATAAGCTAAGTGGAAAAGATCTGAAAAATAATATACATATATATATATGCATTTGTGTATGTGTGTGTGTGTGTAACTGAATTACTTTGCTATAGACTTGAAATCAACATAACATTGTAAATTATCTGTAACTTCAATAAAAAAAGCAATCCTCAAAGATTTCTAAGGAGCTATGCCTAATGTGTCAGAACATTAACCCTTTGATCTTTGCGCTGAATTTTATATACCACCAATGAAAGATAAATCTTATTCACTTCCATATTATTTCCTAGTTTGACAGAGGCACTATATTCTTATAATATAGTCTTACTTGCAATGCAAATATTTTCAGTGTCTCCCACATCAATAAAATGTAATATTAATTTAAAAAAGAATTATGAACTAGGTAGACATTCTTCTAGCCCATTGGTGCCACTTCCACATACTTACGGGCATTGTCAAGTATTCTTGTGTTTAATTTACATAAACAGTGTTGTAACATATCACAGTACAATCTACCCTTTTCTTTCAAAGTTGTTTTCCCTCTCTAGCCATGAGCTAGACAGTTATTTTTAAAAGAATCAGCACACTTTTCTGGAAAAGACCAAAGAATAAGTATTTTAGGCTCTACAGGTCATATGAGCTACGTCTCAACTACTCAACTCTGTGTGTCTAGGACAAAAGCAGCACCTATATGAATATTGTCATAGATAGTATGTAAATAAATGGGTGTAACTGTCTTCCAGTAAAACTTTATTTACAAAAACAGATGCCAAAGATTCAGCCTGCCTCCCACTCTAGTTCATCCATTTTAGCTACTCTATAGTATTCCACTCTCCGAAGACAGCAAGAATTTTTATCCACTACTTTACTGATGTCAAACAGTTTGTCACTATTTCCTTGTATTACAAGCATCCTGTAATGCACTTCTCATATGGACCCTTCCATGTATCTGTGAGAGAATTTCTCTAAATTAAATTCTTATGAAAAATTGCTGAGTTAGAGTGTCAGTTCAATACCTACAGCCAGATTGTTCTCTGAAATGCTCATACCATTTTATGGCTCTACTGTCATGCAGAAAAATGCCTGTTTTTCCTTCAATCTCATAGCCACTACAAGAAGAACTCCTTGACCTGGTCACATGGGGAAGCAGAAGGTGCCTGTAGGTTGGTTCCTGTGTGCCCAGCCACTTTCTGCTCCTAGCTTGCAAGTCACAACTGACGAAGGAGGTAAGGCTGGTTGTTTGTGTTAAGCTATGATACTTATTTCATAGGATGAACTTCATGTGATCACAACTTATTAGGCTTAACTCACAAAAGCACTGCTCTTTATTTTATACATACATACATACATACATATATATATACATACACACACACACACACACACACACACACACACATATATATATATATATAGAGAGAGAGAGAGAGAGAGAGGAACATTCTTCCCTCATAGCTCAATCAGTAAAGAATCTGCCTGCAAAGTAGGGCACCCAGGTTCGATTCCTGGGTCAGGAAGATCCCCTGAAGAAGGAAATGACAACCCAATCCAGTATTCTTGCCTGGAGAATCCCACGGATAGAGGAGCCTGGCGGGCTACAGTCCACGGGGTCACAAGAGTCAGACGTGGCTTAGCGACTAAACCACCACCACCTAGGAGGAAAAAAGGAAATCCATGAACCAGTTGGCTTTGACATTGATGACCCCGGGAATGATTTTGTAATGCAAGAAATCAATTTCCTGGCCTCATAACATCATTTCCAGAGATGTGATCACCAGAGGAGATGGCATTTTCATAAAGATCTTTCTGCTTCTGTAGGTGGATAATGACCCAGAAGTGAAAGTCTCTTCACTTTCAGTAGACACCCTGGGTGGTTATCTGATATCCACCCTTGCTCCTGATCAACCAGGATAGAGATAGGATGTCCTGCCACACTGGGGATAGCCTGAGTGTTTTTATACAGAGAGCAGTGGTCATTAGACTAGGGAAGACTCCCTTAAGAAAATGCAACATTTGGAGACTGGGGTAACTGTTACCTAAATTCTGAAAAATCTCACTTTCTCCTTTTTCCTAGTCATTCATTCAGCTAACAGCTTTTATTAAGCATTGGATATGTGTCAGATGTTGCCATTGACTGCAACCAATAAAGCTTCCTGTCTTCTTGGAGCATGCAATCTAATGGGAAGTAGACAAACAATAAAGCAGAATAAGTATGTGAATCACATCTGCTCATTTATTTCTACTTCATATCTGCTATGTGCCAGGAGCTGAGATTCTTACAACATGGTCCCCAGCTTCACGAGGTCCACACTTCGGTAAGTGAGACAGATGGGTAAAAGAGACGCAATGCAATGTGACCAGTATTCAAAGTACATTCAAATGCAGTAGAGCATGTATCATTCATAATAGTGTCATTACGGGGCTGTGATGAGTTCTGCTCCAGGCAGTGGGAGGATAAAGACCCCCTGAACTTCAGAGCCATATTACTGGAGTTTTCCAGAGAAACAGAACTCATAGGAAATGTATGTATGTGTATTCATATATATATGTGTGTGTGTATATATAAATAACAATATTATAGAAGATTTATTATAGGACTTGGCCTACGTAATTATGGAGACCAAGAAGTTCCACACTCTGCTGCCTGCACGCAGAAGTACCAGGAAAGCCAGTGGTGTAATTCAATCCAAATCTGAAGTCCTGAGAACCAGAAGTGCCAAGATGCAAGGGCAGGAGAAGATGCCGGTCCCAACTCAAGCAGAGAGCAGATTTGCCTCCCCTCCAGCATTTTGCTCTATACAGGCCCTCAACAATTTGGATGATGCCCACTCTGCTTGGTGTCTTGGAAAGTAGGAACGTGCCAAGTAGAGAGAAATGGAGGAGGACATTTGGGGCTAGGGAAACAGATTTGGCAAAAGGTGGAGGTCTGGATGGTAGGCTACGTATCGAGTCATGAAGGGCTGAAGAAACTGAGGAGTTAGGCTAGTGTCTGAAATATTTCAATGAGCAGTGATGACAAATGGCATCTATTCTGAAATGCTTCCAGACAAACGGTCACATTTTTAAGAAGACATCTCTGGACCCTCAGGCCTGAGCAGGCTACCTGGGTCCAGTGTGCACTCAGTAGAAGTCTACTGTATGAACGGCTGATACTTAAAAATGCAGCATCAAACTCAAGTCATAATTATTCTGTTTCTGGAGGGGATGATCAGTTTCACACAACAAAACTGTGTTTGAAGAGCCTGGCAAAGAAACAAATTGGACTTATGGTTATGTCTTTGTTTTAAAAATGCTATCATCTGAAGGCAGAATTCCAATATTCCTTATGTAATGTACTGCTCTGTGTTGGAGAAGGTTATCTAAGGCAAGTAAGTGGACAGAAATGCAAATGGTTCTAGGACAAATATTCTTTGTCCAAGTATCATGGTCTCTGGGAGAGCATGGAGGCATGTCTAACTGAAGCCGAAACCACCATTAACTTCAGGCTACTCTGGAAATGGGAGCGAGTATAGAGAGTGGGTAAGACTGCAAATTCTCAGCGACCTGGGCCATTTATGGGTGATAGGATGCCTCCTATTTTTGAAAAATAATTATCAACTTCTTTTCTTTCCTTTATGGCTCGTTATGTCCCTCAAATCTCAGGGAGGTTTTAGAACCAGAGAATAATGGTTTGTGGTGGGGGGTGATGGTGCTGCTGCTATGGAGGGACGCAGGATTTGCTCTTTGGTGGCTTCTGTGACCTTGAACTGGAGCTGAAAGAGGCAGTCCCACCTGATCCTTACTGGCAGGTTAGCTCTGCTTTCTCTCATTTACTCTGATTGCAAACAAACTTGGTCCTTCTTACTGGGATGGTCTCTGAGGACCAGAGTAAAAAGACTCTTTCTAGGTTTCTCTTCCCAGATGTGGGGACTGGGGTCAGTGATGGCCCTCGGTAAGCCCAGTATCTTTATCTGTGAGGTAGGGACACAGTAGCCTTGGGGACTAAATGAGACAATGCATGGGAAGTGGCAAGAACAGTGCCCGGCACTGGTCCAGCTCATTCTGTAGCACGGATACTCTTCTGTTTGCCCTGCTGTCTACTGAGGGATGAAGGGTGGGTGTCCTGGCTTTGACACAAGGATGTCTACTTTGGTCATTTTGGCCAACTCAGTGTCATGTGTGTGATCATTCATCCAGGAGACTGCGACACAGTTGAGACAGAAGAAGATCATGTATCCACTTGCGTTGTTGCTTAACAAACAAGAGCAGGATATCATGGTGCCCAGTACCAAGCATTTATATAGATCGTGTAGCCATGGGTTGGCTGGGGCTCAGCCCATCTAGTTTGAACTCAGCTGGGTGCCTCTGCTCTAAGTGTCTTATATTTTCCTCCTTGAACCAACAAGCTAACTTGGATGTGCTCTTCTCATGGTGATGACAGCAGTGCAAGAGATGAGCAGAAACACACAAATGTCTCAAGTCCAAAGCTCAGAATTGGTGCAATGTCCCTTCCACCTCATTCCATTGGCCAAAGCCAGGCTCTTGGTCAAATACAAGGTCAATAGGTGGGGAAATATGTCCCAATCTATTAATGGGAGGAACTATAAACTCATTTGGCAAAGAGCTGAACACAGAGGGGGGCCAAGAATTGGGCCAAAAACTCTGTCCATGGTGGGTTATGTTCTCATAATCTCTTCATGAGTTCAATTGTGTCAACACACCTATAGACTGAGGGAGGGGGAAAGATTATCTTACAATCAACACACTGAACACACACATGTCTATTCATGGACTCAACAGATATTTACTGAATACTCACTACGAGCCAGGTACTTTTGAGGCACATGATGCCATGATAAATAAGAAAGACAAATCCCTTGCTGTGCACATTCTGGAAGGCAAGACAAACAACAACCAGGAAAAGGTTACCTGGTGGTAATTACAAAGCAAAACAAAAGAAGATTGGGTGATAAAAAGCACCCAATATGTGGAACAATTTTAGAGAGTAAGGGGATATCCAACCAACAAATTATGCTCTTTTAAAAAAAATTTAAATATATTTTTTAAAATGTTTACAATATTGTATTGGTTTCTGCCATACAACAACACAAATCAGCCATGATTATACATACATCCCCTCCTTCCGTAACTTCCCTGCCCTCCCCCCATCCCATCCCTCCAGGTCATCACAGAGGGCCAGACTGGGCTCCCTGAGCAACTTCTCACCAGCTATCCATCTTACACCTAATAGTATACGTACACTGATGCTAGTTTCTACATTCATCCCACTCTCCCCATGCTCTTTATTGAACACCTTCCAGAAGTTTCTGGTCTGATGGTCTCAGTCGTCAATATTCTTTCAGATACCCCAATGGCATTTCACTCTCAGCTCAAATGAGTTCTCCTCCACCCCTTCCTCTGCTTATAACTCTACAAAGAGGACAGGAACAGTGCTAAATTTCATGCATAACTTTTCTCTTTTGAAGAGGGTCTTCATTTTTCAGGAGGAATATTGAATGCTGTGTTATAGTCTTTTTAAAATGTCTGTCTGTGAAAAGCAATCATGGTAGAAAACTGGTCTTTCCACATCTCTATCTTATACATCACACAGTAGCATCAGCTGTAGGTATGCGACACACCAGACCATGGTAAACAGCTGAATATCAAAGGCAGGATTATTATTACTTTGGCCAAAAAAATTCCCCATTGATAAAATTGTCTAGTGAGATAATTACACTGAGGAGTGAATCATCAAAAAGAGAGACTGGATGGAGTTGTTATATTTGATTAACCACATGTTCAACAATATATCGGTATTGGGTAGTTTGGGAAAGTTATCTGTGTGTCTGATAATATTGCAGTATTTTCATCTGAACACTGACACTGGGGTGATGTAACCATAGTTTTACTTCCTTGGTTCTAGCAATGTTTTGAGATGTTTCCTTTGAAGACAAGAGTATGAAGACTTGGATCTGACAATGATGCCCCAGGTGCCCCTCCTCCACTGGGTTCTGTAAATGCCCTGGAGCTGCTATTGGCTCTCGAGGAAGTGAAGATCAAGTGAGGACCTGAGATGGACGGGGTCACTGGGCATGGCTGACTTCTGCATTTTTCCACGACAGACAATTCAGGAGGAGTGGAAGAATTGTGGAAGTCCTGCTGCATCCCTAGCCAAATACCGTGCAATGATGTTGGCTCCATCCCAGAGCCCTGGAGCTTTGGCACACCTGAATATCCTAGGTAAGTTTCAGTGGCTTTAGTACTCAGTCAGACTAGAATTATATCATCCCAGACCACCCAGAGGTTTTGGATTTAAGGGGATATCCTCCAATTCCAGTATCCATTTGTCCTTCTTTTCTTTCCAGCTGAAGCTGTACACCAACCCCACCCTACGCCTACCCCCACACATACACCATCTCTAATTCTTGATAGTCACCCTGGAGAAATAGAAATCAGGCCTTTTCAGATGGGCTAACAAAGGAAAGGTTCACCCCCCACCACACACACACACACACACACACACACACACACACACCACAGGCACGCTCACACTCATACATCCTTGTTTAGGGGAGTTGGGTTTCCATTCTATCGCAAAGACACACATGTAACACCAAACCACACATCCCTTTCTTGAGTCCTCAACAAATTCTAAGCAAAACTCAATGATGGGACTTTTCTTTTATCTTTTTTTGGTATGTGTATGTGTGAGACAGAATTCTTAGTCTGTAGAACTGTCTCGTGAGAAATTTACAGGCAGAATTGACTCTTTGTCTCTACAAAGCCATGAAGGAAAGCGTCTAAGTGGTAATTGTATGCACAGTTCAAAATATTTTAAATGAACTTGTTCTCACAAAGAAATAAGTTATGAAGTTAACTTTTGTATGTGTGCGAATAATTAAACTATTGTCACGACTTTAAATTATCATCCATTGTTAACTTACATCATTAAATCTTACTTCTTTGCTAAAGAATAATGAAAAAATGCACTTAATTAACAGTTATTGCAAGCTCCAGGCCATTGATAATGCCAGTCTGAGTCTGAAATTCACAAGTGTGTTTTGTACTTCCCTCCCTGTTGTTGGGCTGGTAAGCAAAGCCTTGTAGTGTGAGGAGTGACGCTGATTCTCCTATATCAGGACCAGCTGTCCTGGAATACTGCATTCTCCCTGAATCGTCCAGTCACACAAGGATTTTACCTCTGTGCAAAGAGAGGTACTGGTGGCCCAGCTGAGCCTTTGTTCTTCTTATGGGATTTACAAAACACTCTCAGCCACTGCCATATCGGAGAACAAACTCCTCCCATGACCATCCTATGTATATAACATTTAAGAGATTTGTTGGATAATTTTGGGGGTTGAGGAGCCGGTACCTGGGTTAGAAGAAAGGAACTTGGGTGGATCTTTCAACTGATCCCTGTGGAAGAAGATGACTCGTGTTAATTTCCTTGTTGTTTCGATTAAGGAGGTGATAGATATTTTTTTTTTTTTCCTGGATATTGTTAAAGAGGCTTGCCAGGCCTTAAGGAATGTGTGGCATTCTTCAGATGAAATAAGGCCAATCAGTGGAATAATGAGGAAAGTAATATCTCCCCAGAGAGGCTGATGGGGTTTTCATCAAATCAGCCAACCTTTCCCGTCACTTACGCCGCCATGCACTCCCAGCAAGCCCTGCTTGCCTGCCTCTCCTCCTTCCTTCCCTTTGTCAAACCTCCCTTGTGGTTATTAGTCATATCCAAATTCTCAGGGACCCAGGACACTTACAGGTACTGGCACCTCCTTTTTTGGGGGAAATAATTATTAACTCTTATTTTCTTCTCTTGATGACTCAACTACCCCTCAAGTCTCAGAGGGACTTCAGAACCAGAGCAGAATGGTGAGTGGGGAGCTGCAGAGCAGTGGAGGCTTTGCTCCCTGGTGGCCTCCGTGTCCTTGAAGTGGATGTGAGATAGGCAGTCCTACCAGATTCCAGCCTGGAGCAGACAAAGGGGGACAGCCCGTACCACAGTAGTCCAAGAGGTCTTAGGTGGTTCAGTCTTGCCCTCAGCCCACTTCCTTACTTTAACCTCATGGTCAGGAGCCTGGAAACCAGTTGACTAAAATAGCCCTGCTCCCAGAGGCTTACCAGAACCGCAAGGACCTGGGAGAGAGGATCAAACAAGATGTCTTGGGATGTGTGCTGGAAGACATCTGGTTGTGTCTGCCTTGTGGCTCTGGGCCGCTCTGCCCATCAAGGGATGGTCTTCTGCACTGCAAGGAGATGCCACTTCAGTGCCTCTCTACAGCAGGCTCTCCTCCAACGGGCAGCGTCGGTGGGAAAGGCAGACACACACCACAAGGTGTCAGATGATAGGCACACGGCACCACATAGTGGCTTCAGCATGGTCATCGTCTCTGAACCAGTGGCCGCTTGGCTGTGTACCTTGTGAGGACTTAGCCAGGCATCGCCAGCAGATGGGGAAGGGGCATGCTGGAAGCCTGCAGTATCACCTTGCCCACTGGACGTTCGCAGAAGCAAGCTGCCCTGACCGGCTCCCAACACACGGGTTCATCTGCAGACCCAGCACCAGGAAGCAGCCTCTGGATGCTCCTTTTGCAAGGCAGGAGCTGTGGACCTCCTCCACCAGGGCTGGAGGCTGGGGTCACAAAAGAAGGGAAACAATTCCTTTTCGCCTGTGAAAGTTTTCCAAATTAACTGGGTTCCACGCACAGGAGTCCTCCCACCGTGCTCGGCAAATGATTCAAAGCCTCCACATGATTTCATCTGTGCAGACTCTAATCCACTTACTTAATGAAATACATAATTAACATATTATAATTGCAGTAAAGATGGTTTTGACAGAAATCATTTCCCGTATCTAATACCGTGGTAATTTAATCTGTTCCCCACTCCCTAACACGACCCTCTATGATTAAGTTTCATAAGAATTTTTTTGATTGATTGACTCATCTGACGGGCCTGGGCCTTGCTAAAGGAGTGTCTGTCAGTTTCCGGAGCGGCATGTGAAGTCGCAGCAGATGGCTGCGCGGCTCTGTGCGTTGTCTCCCTGTGTGGTCTCCTGTCTCTCCCACTTTTCCTTCCCTTCCCCTTCTTCTAAATGCCCTGATAATCCACCCTCCGCTCGCCTGAACTGCCAAAACCCGGCATGTTTTTATCTGCTGCTCTCCTCTGCTGTGGGCATGCTTATTAAAGGCAAGGAAAGCAGGAAGTGCTTGGGCGGCAGTAGAAACCAGATGTCTGTCTCCCAGACCTGGCCACACCCCCTCCTGTTCCCCCAACCCAACCTGGTTCTGCCTGCCCTGTTTCGTCTTGAATCCTGCATGTTGGCTAATGGAGATGCAGAAGCAGCCCTTCCTCTCCCCCACGTCCCAGCCCTGCCAGAGCTCTGCTCTGTCCTGGGGGCACCACTGACCTCAGAGTCAGAGTGAGGCTCACCCCTTCCCTGGCCTTCCCCACCATGTCCCTGCAGAAGCAAACTGGCACACTTTCCTGCCATAAAGAGTGGGTTGCAAGCATCTGGATTGCTCCTTGGTCAGTGGATGGGAATTCTAAGACACTCGGAAATTTAAAGGGTGACGCTGAAGTGTGGTTACTGGGAAAAGTGCCTGTTAAGATGTAAAATGCCAAAAAGCAGGAGAGGCAGGAAGGGGCCTGCAAAGTGAGTGAGGAAGCAGCCCCATGTGAAGGTCTGCACCTGTTCATTTCTTGGTGCTTCCTCAGAGTTGCTACTGTTTGCTAAGCACCCACTGTATAACCAGGGACTGGGGACCATGAGCTCCAGTTAACAGATGAGAAAATGAGCCTCTGTGGGGTTAAGCACTGCGTTTGAAGCCACCTAGCAAGTTGGTGGTAGAACCAACTGGAGTGATCTTGCCAGGGTGGTGGGTGCTGGCTCATGGGTGCTCCATCATCTGCTGAAGGGGAGAGGCCAGAGCAGAGGTGTGGACAGGAACACACAGAGTGTCTTTTGGGGAAGGAGGGTGCATTGGAAGTCAAGGACACCCTGGCTTTCACGTTGCTCTGGCCTCTCCCTGTGGGCAGTGGTCAGATGGTGTCTCCCAGGCCCTCTCACTGACACGGGCCTTCCCAGCAGGCTCATCTCAAAGCCCCTCCCCAGGAAGCACCCCATCATGCCAGCAGGATCACACCTGTCATCTATTGCAGCTCATCACATGTTTTTGCCAAAATGCAATTCTTTATAGACTCATTAGATCTCCTTTCTGGGCCACAGCTCCCTGGAGTGCAAGCTGGGGTCTTCCAGCATTTCAGAGGTGTGGCTACAACAGGTAGAAGATCTGTGGGATACACATGCCTCCCTCCTCACAGCATCTACCCTCCAGCTGAGCCAAGTGGGTGATGGACTGGAGCTCAGTTCTCCCTCCCACCAGCCCTCCCACCCCTTCTGCCACCTGAGGGTCCAGCTCAGAAGCCCAGCTGGCTTGGCTCTGAGAGCAGAATGAGGACATTGCTGCAGGACCTCCTCGGAGGCTCTTTGGCCACCCCCAGGGCTTGGAGACCCCAACCGATCCATGGAACTCTGGCTGAGTGCTCCCCACCCTCATAGGGTCCTAGATATCTTTGTCTTGTGGGCCTCCTGCTCTATAAAAAATATTCAAAATTCTACTTTACAACCACATTGGTATGACAATAGAACCTTGGACCCTAAGAGTTCATTTTTTTCTATAAATTAAAATATTTATTATTTAAGCTCCTGAAGTGTGAGTGAGCAGTCTGCCTGGCCCCTCTGCCCCTGACTCTCCAGGCAGGGTGCCCCCAACTTGGCCAAGCAAAGCAGCCCAAAGGCCACAAGGGTGTTCCTGGTCAGGACACTCAGGGACTCTGCTATCTGCCACCCACTCATCCCTCTCTAACTCCCCTGGACATGCAGAAATCGCTTGGCCTGACCACCCCCCACCCCCACCCCCAGACAGTCTCCCCTGGGAAAGGATGAGTAGCTGGCCATGAGGCTGGGTTCTCTCATGGAGAGAGAAAAGACATCCTGATAACGTTTTAAGGTGAGGGCTGGGAGGGGATGTAGGGATCAATGCCCACAGGTGTACAAAAGCTTCCAGGGTCCTGGCACCAATTCTCTTAGGATTGGCCTATGGTGTCCCCCTCTCCCATACACACCTCGTCTATCTTCCTTCAAGCTCAAGACACAATGCAGGAACAACTGACTGGTCCCCAAGGAGCATCTTTTATATTAATAGTCAAAGTGACACCCCCCCTCCACCAGGTGATGCCAATCACCTAGGGCACACACATTCCTGCAGCATGATCCCTTCCAAGCCATGAGCCTCCAACGACAGACCATGGGTCCCCCTCCAGGTTGGCCTCTCTGTCACTGTCTATAAACAGTGAGTGCTGTGAGGACGGTCCCTCCTTATTTCTCTGAATCTTAACACAGAAGCATGAGAATGAAAGGAAAACAGCTTACGCCTGACTGGTGTTAAAGACTTCCTCTGCCGCCAAAGCCTGTGACTCCGAAGGACTGTGACATCCTCCTGGGATTAGGGCTGCTTGAGAAAGGCCAGATCTGAGCAGGAGCAGCCTGGGGGCCAGACAGGGGTAAGGGCGGGGCGTGGCCAGAGGAAGGCCAGTTGCAACCTTGGGAGCCCCGGGGCGGGGCGGAGCGGGAGGTGGGGAGGGGGGCGCGTGCATCCAGCCTCCAGCCCAGCAGCTGTCCCCAGGCTCTCAGGTCCTGGTGGGCAGGTCATGGGCCCAGCGTCGCAGGGCAGCCTGTGGTTTGCGCCTGCGAGCTGGGGGAGGGGAGGCTTCGCGTGAGTGGCAAGTGTACACGAACACCACCACGTCAACTGCCAATATGTTATGAGGCCTTGGTAACAATCCTGAGTCTCCGGGGAGCGCTGCTGCAGTTCAAGTGCGCACCAGACAGAGAGAAAACAATTTCTGGTGCCAATAATGCAGCACAGATGAAAAATGTTTTAATATTTGAAGCTGCTTTATGGCAGAAGCGATGACAGTGACGGACTCAATGTCAGCTTTTTTTCCTGAAATGTCATCTTTCGTCTATGAGTTTTCCCTGCTCTGGAGGCATGCGAGCCTGATGCTGGCGCGTTGCAGCCATTGATCATTGATTTTGTTCTAAATGGAAAGCTTGCCAGAAGACTAGAAATTCTGGAATTTATTAGGATTTCTTTAAGAGGCACTTTAGCTCAACAGTTCTCATTACTGTCTTTACAATGTTACTTATTTTTCTTTTTATGTCATATGATTTGTAAAGGGTTGGTACTCAGAGAACAATATACGATTAAACCATTGTGCGTGCTGGAGCTGCTGGCTTAGTCAAAGGGGTTCTCGGGGCGCTAAATACATATTTGACTGGGAAATGACAACATGGGGCTATTTTCGCAGGGAAATCTGTATTTCGAAATTTGTTGATGGGGTTTGTGCTAAATGGTGTTTCAATGAAAGTTTTGATTAAAAAGTGTCACTTATAAATTAATACCTCTTAACTGCATGCAGAAAAGGCTGAATATTTTCATGTTCTGATCTGGGATCGGTAAGCATCCTGGAGTGGGTACCACGCGCCCACAGCAGGATGGAGATGAGCCCCACTCGACCCTGTTCCGACTCTGGGTGGGCCAGTTAGGGTCTAAAAGCTTGTCATTGTATTTATTTACAGGGACATTACCTCATGAATGCCAAAGAGTGGCTCAATGCCTCATTATGTATTAACATTTAACGTACTCGTATAGCCATGTGTAGGCGATCATTCTTCATTTGGTTGAAAAGAACCCATTTGCATTAGACAGTTGGCTAAATGTTTTTCTTTTCTGACGTGTTTCCATTGGCACAAGACTAGTTCAAACAGGTATGTTAGCTCTTGGCTGGGCTGCCTGACATCCAGGCTTTATTACAGAGCAGGGCGCCCAGGGAATGTGAATTACAGTTTGTATCAGCCTCGGCCTCCTAAACACATCACTCAGTCTAGTTGATTATGGAATTTGCTCTGGAGCTGGGGGGCCTCCAGATCCCTCTTCGAGTGGGCTCGCTTGTTTGTATAGCACCAGTAACCCACAGTAGTTCCTGTGGCCAGACAAAGAGAAATCTGAGGAAAAGGAGCTGGGAGTCTGAGGAGGAGGAGCAGAGAGACAGACTCAGCCTCCCGAGGTCACATCCCGGGCAGAGGTTTATAGCAGCTGCATCAAAAAAAAAACAGACTTTCCCCAGCCCTCTACTTAAGAGGCAGTTGAAATGGGTGAGCAAAACTTTCTGGAAAATGTAATCAACGTCTGCAAAGCCACGTCTGCTCTCCTAGCTGCACATTGGGAGGTGATGGGCCATGCGCAGATGAGTTGGAGCAAATACTATGTAGTGATCTGGTGCTGTGGGATGGAAGGAAATCCCCTACCTTTGATATACTAACCACTCAGACTGCAACTGTCTCATGACCACTGTACAATTACTATATTGCAAAGATGACCACCTGCTTTGTTGTTATTCAGCTGCTCAGTTGTGTCCAACTCTTTGCAGCCCCAAGGACTGCAGCACCCCAGGCTCCACTGTCCTTCACGATCTCTCTGAGTTTGCTCAAACTCATGTCCATTGAGTCAGTGATGCTATCTAACCATCTCATCCTCCACCACCCACTTCTCCTATCACTTCCAGTTTATCGCAGAATCAGGGTCTTTTCCAAATGAGTAGGCTCTTCCCATCAGATGGCCCGAGTATCGGAGCTTCAGCGTCAGCCCTTCCAATGAATATTCAGGGTTGATTTCCTTTAAGATTGACTGGTTTGATGTCCTTGCTGTCCACGGGGCTCTCAAGGGTCTTCTCCAGCACCACAGTTTGAAAACATCAATTCTTTGGGGCTCAGCCTTCTTTGGTCCAACTCTCACATCTATATGTGACTACTGGAAAAATCATAGCTTTGACTATATGAAACTTTGTGGGCAAAGTAATATCTCTGCTTTTTAATACACTGTCTAGGTTTGTCATAGATTTCCTTCCAAGGACCAAGCATCTTTTAATTTCATGGCTGCAGTCACCATCTGCAGTGATTTTGGAGGCCATGAAAATGAAATCTGTCACTGCTTCCACTTTTCCCCCTTCTGTTTGCCATGAAATGATGGGACCGGATGCCATCATCTTAGTTTCTTGAATGTTGAGTTTCAAGCCAGCTTTTTCACTCTCCTCTTCCACCCTTATCAAGTTCTTTAGTTCCTCTTCACCTTCTGCCATTTCTGTGGTATCATCTGCATATCTGACATTTTTATTTCTCCTGGCAATCTTGATTCCTGCTTGTGCTTCATCCGGCCCAGCATTTCATATGATGTACTCTGCATAGAAGTTAAATAAACAGGGTGGCACTATACAGTCTTGTCATACTCCTTTCCCAATTTTAAACCAGTCCATTGTTCCATGTCTGATCTAACTGTTGCTTCTTGACCCACATACAGACTTCTCAGGAGATAGGTAAGGTGGTCTGGTACTCCTGTCTCAGAATTTTCCAGTCTGTTGTGATCCACACAGTCAAAGGCTTTAGTATAGTCATCGAAGGAGAAGTAGATGTGTTTCTTGAATTCCCTTGCTTTCTCCAAGAACCAAAGAATGCTGGCAATTTGATCTCTGGTTCCTTTGCCTCTTTGAAACTCAGCTTGTAAATCTAAAAATTCTCTGTTCACATACTGCTGAAGCCTAGCTTGAAGGATTTTGAGCATAACCTTACTAGCATATGAAATAAGCACAATTGTATGGTAGCCTGAACATTCTTTGACATTCCTTTCTTTGGGATTGTAATGAAAACTGACTTTTTCCAGTTCTGTGTTCATTCCTGAGTTTTCCAAATTTGCTGACATAGTGAATGCAACACTTTAACAGCATCGTCTTTTAGGATTTTAAATACCTCAGTTAGAATTCCCTCACCTCCACTAACTTTGTTTGTAGTAATGCTTCCTAAGTCCCACTTGACTTCACACTCCAGGATATTCCAGGTGAATGACCAAACCATTGTGGTTATCCAAGTTATTAAGACTTTTCTTGTAGAGTTCTTCTGTGTATTCTTGCCACCTCTTCTTCATCTCTTCTGATCTGTTAGGTCTTACTGTTTTGTTTGTTATCATGCCCATCCTTGCATGAAATGCTCCCTTGATATCTCCAATTTTCTTGAAGAGATCTCTAGTCTTCCCCATGCTATTGTTTTCCTTTATTTCTTTGTGTTGTTCTTTTGGGAAGGTCTTCTTATCTCTTCTTGCTATTCTCTGGAACTCTGCATTCAGTTGGGCATAGCTTTCCCTTTCTGCTTTGCCTTTCACTTCTCTTCTTTCCTCAGCTATTTGTAAAGCCTCCTCAGACAACCACTTTGCCTTCTCACATATCTTTCTCTCTGGGATGGTTTGGTCACTGCCTCCTGTATGGAGGCAGTGTTATGGACCTCTGTCCATAGCTCTTCAGGTGCTTTGTTTACCAGATATAATCCCTTGAATCTATTCATCACCTCCACTGGATAATCATAAGGGATTTGATTTAGGTCATACCTGAATGGCCTAGAGGTTTTCCCTACTTTCTTCAATTTAAGCTTAAATTTTGCAATAAGGAGCTGATGATCTGAGCCACAGTCAGTTCCAAGTCTTGTTTTTACTGATTGTATAGAGCTTCTCCATCTTTGGTTGCAAAGAACATAATCAATCTAATTTTGGTATTGACCGTCTGGTGATGTGTATGTGTAGAGTCATCTCTTGTGTTGTTGGAAAAGTTGTCTCTTGTGTTGTTTGCGATAACCAGTGTGTTCTCTGGACAAAGTTCTGTTAGCCTTTTGTTCTGCTTCATTTTATACTCTAATGCCAAACTTGCCTATTACTACAGGTATCTCTTGAATTCCTACTTTTACATTCCAATCCCCCATAATGAACAGGACATCTTTTTTAGTGTTATTTCTAGAAGGTGTTGTAGGTCTTCAAAGAACCAGTCAACTTCAGCTTCCTTCTTTGGCATCAGTGATTGCAGAAAGTTTTGAATTACTGTGATATTGAATGGTTTGCCTGGGAAATGAATCGAGATCATTCTGTCATTTTTGAGATTGCACCGAAGTACTGCATTTTTGACTCTTTTGTTGACTATGAGGACTACTCCATTTCTTCTTAGAGATTCTTGCCCATAGTAGTAGATATAATGGTCATATGAGTTAAATTCGCTCATTTCTGTCCACTTTAGTTCACTGATTCCTAAGATGTCAGTCTTCACCTTGCCATTTCCTGCTTGACCACGTCCGATTTACGTTGATTCATGAACCTAACATTCCAGGTTCCTATGCAATATTGTTCTTTACAGCATTGGACTTTACTTTCATCACCAGACACATCCACAACTGAGCGTCATTTCTGCTTTGACCCAGCAATTTTATTCTTCTGGAGCTATTGATCCACTCTTCCCCAGTAGCATATTGGACACCTTCTGACCTAGGGGACTCATCTTCTGGTGCATATCTTTTTCCTTTTTCATACCATCCATGGGGTTCTCCAGGCAAGAATACTGGAGGGTGTTGCCATTTCTTCCTGCAGTGTATCATGTTTTGTAAGAACTCTTCAGTATGACTCCTCTGTCTTGGGTGGTCCTACACAGCACGGCTCATAGGTTCATTGAGTTATGCAAGCCCCTTCACTATGACAAGGCTGTGATCACAACATGCTCTCCTAAGCTCTCTTTGTATCCCCTACTCCCCTGATCCTGACCCTCACTCCATTGTTCACAATGCAGCCAGAGTTCTCCACTTAAAAGACAGTCCTTAAGAATCTAAAAAAGAGTTATATGACCCAGAAATCCTACTCCTTGGCATTCTGGAGAAAGCTCTAATGAAAAGATACATTCATCCCCAATGTTCATAGCATCACAATTTACAATAGCTAAGACATGGAAGTAACTTAAATGTCCATGGAAAGATGAGTGGGTAAAGACAGTGTGATACATATATACAATGGAATACTATTCAGCCATAAAAAGGCAGATATGATGTCATTTGGAGCAACCTGGATGGACCTAGAGATTATCATATTAATGAAGTAAGTCAGAGAAAAACAAACATCATATGACAGCACTCAGAAGTGGGATCTAAAACATGATGCAAATGAGCTTATTTATAAAACAGAAAGAAGTTGAGAGACCTAGAAAACAAACTTATGGTTACCAAAGGGGATAGAGCAAGGGTTGGGGAGAGATAAATGAGGAGTTTGGTATTAACATATGGTATCAAAAGACGCTTGCTCTTTGGAAGAAAAGCTATTACAAACCTGCTGCTGCTGCTGCTAAGTCGCTTCAGTCGTGTCCGACTCTGTGCGACCCCAGAGACGGCAGCCCACCAGGCTCCCATCCCTGGGATTCTCCAGGCAAGAACACTGGAGTGGGTTGCCATTTCCTTCTCCAATGCACAAAAGTGAAAAGTGAAAAGTGAAAGTGAAGTCGCTCAGTTGTGTCCGACTCTTAGTGACCCCATGAACTGCAGCCTACCAGGCTCCTCCATCCATGGGAGATTTCAGGCAAGAGTACTGGAGTGGGGTGCCATTGCCTTCTCCGATGACAAACCTACACAGCATATTAAAAAACAGAGACATCACTTTGCCAACAAAGGTCCATCTAGTCAAAGCTATGGTTTGTCCAGTAATCATGTATGGATGTGAGAGTTGGACCACAAAGAAAGCTGAGTGCCAAAGAATTGATGCTTTTGAACTGTGGTGTTGGAGAAGACTCTTAAGAGTCCCTTGGAGTGCAAGGAGATCAAACCAGTCAACCCTAAAGGAAATCAGTCCTGAATATGCATCGGAAGGACTGATGCTGAAGCTGAACCTTCAATACTTTGGTCACCTGATGTGAAGAACTGACTCACTGGAAAAGACCCTGATGCTGGGAAAGATTGAAGGCAGGAGGAGAAGGGGACGACAGAGGATGAGACAGTTGGATGGCATCACCGATTTGATGGACATGAGTTTGAGCAAGCTCCAGGGATTGGTGATGGACAGGGAAGCCTGGTGTGCTACAGTCCATGGAGTTGCAAAGAGTTGGACATGAATGAGCAACTGAACTAAACTGATTGACATATGAACAGTCCTATATATTAATATAAAATAGGTAACCAACAAGGACCTACTGTATAGAGCAGGGGACTCTACTCAATATATTGTAATAACCTTTAATAGAAAAGAATCTAAAAAGTATATATATAGATGTATACATGTGTGGGTATATATGTGTATACACATATATAACTTAATAAGTTTGCTGTACAGTTGAAACTAATACTAATTGTAAATTAACTATACTTCAATCAGTTTTTTTAAATAAAATAAAATATAAGACAGATCACATGACTTGCCAGCCCTAAACCCAAATGGCTTCCTGTGTCGCTCAGAGTAAAAGCCAGTAATTTTTATGACATAATAGCCCGCATGATCTGGGCCACTCTCCGGGCTCTGGCTTCATCTCCTACTGCTCTCCCTATACCCACTCAGCGCTGATTACACTGGCCTCCTTGTTGGTGCCCCTTCTCTCCGCAGGGCCTTGGCATGTGCGGCTCTGCCAGGGCTCAGTCTCCCCCAGGTGGCACTGTGCTCCTGCTCGTAGTTCATTCTGGAGTCTGCTCAGAGGTCATCTTCACTGAATGCCCCAACCCCTTTACTTAGAGTCATAAGTGCTCTGTCCTCCTACTCTTTTGTCAGATTGAGTTCCCCAGAAGAAAACAGACACAGAGATGGAGCTGGAATTCCAGAGGTTTAAGAGGGATCAACTCCATGCAGGGAAGAGGGTGGAAGCAGAGCTGGGCAGAGGAAGATGTGAATTGTGATGTGGGGGTCTTGGGAGCCAGTACTGCTCATCAGAGGTCCCCAGGAGTCAAAATGACTGGCCTTTGGTCTATTTCACTTAGCTCCCAGGTAGAAGCTGCCTTACCAAAGACAGGATCTTTGGGAGGCAGCTCTCTGCTGCTGAGGCAGGACCTTTCTTGAAGGGTCCCTTGAAAGGGCAGTAAGCCCTGCCCTCCTGAAGGTGGGTCTCAGCTCCACCACACCCTGCTTGGTTTCTTCGTTATTCTCACTACACCTTGAGGTATTCTGTGTATTTACTTGTTTATGTGACTATTGGCTTCTAAAGGAGGAGAGGGCCTTGACCATCTTACTCCTCTCTTGAGAATGGAAAGAGGCTGGAACAGAATAGCCGCTCAGTCAATATCAGTGAAATAAGAGGGTGCTTCCTGAACACCTCCACCTACAGTCCCCCAGATAATCCTCTCAACAACCATTGCAGGTTGGTATTACTATCCAGATTTCATGCATGAGGAAATAGAGGTTAAGAGAGGCAATCAGCCCAGCTCAAAATCGGACAGGTGGAAAACCCAGAGCTTAGATCCCGAGACGCATAGTTCACAGTTCAAGTTTTTAACTGTCAGTGGAGGGGCTCAGAGCCTTGGCCACCTGAGGGCTGGGCTGAGGATGCTAGAACATGGCCATGGGGGATGAGCACCATGGGATGATTTGGCTGGCTGAGGGATGTAAAGTCCAGGGCTGAGGGCTGTCTTGTCTCCTGGGAGGGGCTTGGGTAACAGAGTGGGCAGTGAGGAAGGGGAGAGCCTCTGAGGTTGCCTGGGTGGGGGCCTTACCAGGCCCACACCCTCCTGTGGGCTCTGGATGCCTCTGCTTCTTCCTCAGTCCAGCTTCCTCAGTAAGGGCTCCCTCCCCGATCATGATTCATTGCAACTACGATGAGTCCCACTGGACTCACACGAAATAAAGAAATGAATGAATGCTCCCAAGCTAGATTCTTCAGCTCCACCAGGTCTGGCTCAGTTCAATACACTTCAGTGAGATCCATTTAGCACATCCATTCTTTCCCTAAATTTCACCCATATTTTCCCCCAGGGAATTCACTCTCCCTTTTTAGTAAGGGTCTTGATAAGACTGATGAAGAGAGGGAATTTTATCCAAGCAATACCGACTTCTCAGAGTTTGAGTTCTGATAAGTGGGCATGGCAATTGGAATCCATCAGTCCTAGATTATGGTCTGAGTCAGAGTCGAGGCAGCCAGCAATGGCTCTGGTTACAGATCCTTCCCCAAAATGGGTCTGTAAGTCTTTCCTTTCTTTTTCTTTTCATTCTCTGAGTTACTCTTCTTTCTTCCAAAATACTCCCCTTTCATGATGTCAGCCAGAGTTGCCTTCTGTTACTTGCAACCAAAGACCCCTGAGAAATACACATGCCCCGCTGGGCCTGAAAAAGAGTAAGGTTAGAATAGGAAAAGAAATGTCTCTGACCCAACACCAATTTCATTTGCATCTTGATTTAATTCTTCCCTCCCTCCTTTTCATGTCATTTTGTGATGATTTGCCATAGGAACACTTACAATGAAAACATAAAAATGCAAGAAAAAAGGAAAGAATTAAGAGTAGAATTAAGTTTAGTGATTTAGTTCATTTTTTTCTCTGAAATTCCTAAGAGCCAGATTATCAAGGAAAATGTAAACAGTTATACTTTCCTCATTCTTGGAAAGAAAGGGGGGCCTTGCTTGTAGGAAAATCAAGTCACTCATTTAGAAAGTTGAGGGACTCATGCAGCGCCATGTGGACTCAGACTCTGGGCCCTGTGATGTACACCACAGGTACTCTTGGAAATGGGTTGCACACTGTTTGTGGGTGATTCCAATCCAGTCCAAAGATGGGCTTTCCTTGGCATACACAGTGTTTTAGAAATTGGAGTTAATTTACATTAAAAATGGAATCGTTTATACAAATGCTGGTTATCTACCATCCTTTTAAAAGTCAAATCTGGCAACGCATTTCCACATGGTGACCAAAAGCTGGTGTGAAGAGCAGACACCCTCTACACAGGGCCTCTGCCCTCTGCTCTCACAGACTGTTGAATTATTCCGGGCCTACCTGCCGCACGTGTGTCGTTCATATTTCCACCATTCGTATGTGCCGCTAAATCCCAACACAGGTCAGACAGGAGGCGGTCAGCTGGGGTCACACGAGGTTCAAGGTGAGGATTGAATTTGTCCATGAAGTAAGGCTGGGTTGTGGCAGAGCAGAGGAACAAGGGCTCCAAGCAGAAAAGGAGTGAGCAAAGGGGCAGAAGCTGGCATGGGCTTGGCCTGGGAGGTCCGCCTGGGACAGCCAGAGTAATATGATCACAGAGTCACCTGGCAAGTGGTCATGGGCCTTAGACCATCAGAGGGGCTCAGCCTTGGTGCTGTCAGACGGAGGGGAGTGGGAGTGGTGGTGGTGGTGGCCACTATGCCTTCTGGTCAGGCAGAAGCTGCTCTCAGATTTCAGGAGTGTCCTGAGATCTACCCAGGTGAGCAATCTGGCTTACCTGGTGAAGATGTCATTTCTACAAGGGCTGGGATCTACATGAGGACCCAAACAGGTGTGACTGGGAACCAGGGAAGCAGAATATACAGTTGGAGTCCCATGATTTCCAAACCCGTCTCCAACATTTAGATACCAGCTCTGGGTTCTATGGGTTCTGCCTTTTCACCTCTCAGAGTCACAGTTTCCTTGTTTGGGAAGCAGAAATGATGATACCTCAATCAGGCAGATTTGGGAGAATTAGATGAGATATTTGTGAAGTGCTCAGGGCAGCAGCTGAGAAGAATCAGACACTCAAAAACCAGTGAGAATGAAGAGGCAGGCAGTTGGTTTTAGACATTAGTCCAGGGGACTTCCAGAAACCAGTTATGGCATCTCAAAAGGTCAGGGTCTCCTGGACAGAAAGGCTGAGGTCACAGGGAAAGTTTCCCTAATGGAGGCAAGAAGCCCTCCTTGTCCTAGAGGACTCCTGAGTCCCATCGTGGTTCTCCTGGCCTGCCTTCCAGCAGGCTGGCTGTGTGTAATCTGCCATCATCATAGATCAACCACCCTGCAGAGCCCAGCCTCTCAGAAGCGTCTCCTGTGCCCACAGATGTGTTCTGCCTATGAGGTCATTATGAGGCAGCAGGCCTGGCTTGCTCAGGGCAGGCTCTGGGACTGAAGGCTACAGGGCCTCTGAGTGGGAGGTGTGGGGAAGAACATCCATTATCATACCTTCCTCCCCAACAGCTACCAAGAACTTCTTCTTTGTGCCAGGTCTATAGGAGACAGCAGGAATCTGTGCCCTTTAAGAAGCCCTTGGGATCCTTGTCCCCCTTAGTTATAACACATATAGTTCCTTCCCAAAGCTGTCACATACACAACGCACCTAATCCAAGAACAATGTGTTTTTCGTGATGTAGCTTCTGATAGTCAGATTATTTCAAAAGTCACATGAAAGGGAGACTTTACTAATATTTTTATCATGTCATTTTTATTTGAATAATTCACATTTGCATTAAGTGCAATCATGGGACATTTTGGGATTCCCTGGTGGCTCAGACAGTAAAGCATATGCCTGCAAAGTGGGAGACCCGGGTTCGATCCCCAGGTTGGGAAGATCCCCTGGAGAAGGAAATGGCAACCCACTCCAGTATTCTTGCCTAGAAAATTCCATGGATGGAGGAGCCTGGTGGGCTACAGTCCATGTGGTCTCAAGGAGTCAGACACGACTGAGCGACTTCACTTCACTTCACTTTATGGTACATTTTAATGACATCTCCCAGTATCAGTCTTATAGCATCTAGAAGGCCAAATCTTTGCATTACAGACCCAAGAAAATATAGGGACTGTGAAGACTAGTAAGGATGGAATCAGCTTATGAGTTATCTGGGTCTGAAAGAAGTGGTGGTGGTGGTTTAGTCACTACGTCATGTCTGACTGTTATGACACCCTGAACTGTACCTCGCCAGGCTCCTCTGTCCATGGGATTTTCCAGGCAAGTGTACTGGAGTGGGTTGCCATTTCCTTCTCCAGGGAATCTTCCCCACCCAGGGATTGAATTTGCATCTCCTATATTGGCAGGTAGATTCTTTACTGACTGAGCCACCAGGGAAGATCCTTCTGAATGTAGATTAGACCTTAAAAATAGCACCATGACCTTCCAACTCCAGTCCCTGTTTCTCCACCTCAGTTCCTTATTTTAAAGTGAGTGAGACCACATGGTCTCTAAGATTTCTTCGTGTTCAAAATCTAGGAGTTTGTGGAAAGTGAGGATTCTTGGCCTCAAGCTGGGGGTTGGGAGGACAGGGAGGGAGCAGGTCCTCTGGCAGCTGAGGGTGAAGACAGGCAAGTACACCCAGGGTTCTCTGAAGGGGGAGCCTGGAGCAAAAGGGAAGCTTGAGGGCGAGACAAAAGCAGGATGTTGGGTAATTGGCCTTGGATGTGTGAGGAAGGGAAGTAGAGAGAAAATTGTTTGTGTATGCGCAATTATGCATAAAGGCAGATGTGGCCAGATGGGGTAGAGGGGTCACTAGCAGGACAGGGGGTCTGCTATTTTGCACTTTAATGAATGCATCCCAGACCCCCAGGTGTCTGTGTTTGGAGATGTTCCTGAACTATCAGTGAGCAATGAGATCCCCAGCTTGTGAAAGCGGCATCTGTTTGTGGGGCTGTGGGGAGGCAGGAGAGCTGGCTGGGTCTCCTAGAGCTGGCAAAAGGTGTATCTTCCAGGACAGCTCCATTTTCCTGCTGAATGAGGAGCTAGTGAGAGGGCAGTGGGAACCACAACTTCCAGCCAAGTCTGGGGGAAAGTGGAAATTGCTCAGCCCTAGTGACACAGTAATTCGTAAGGGTCCTTAATCATATCCCGTCAAGATGAATTAAAGATTTGGTGACAGATGAGACTCAGCAGAAATAAATGTTTCTCAGAGATGTTCAGAAGATGTGTTTGTAAGAGAGGAGATGGCCAAAGAAATGCTTTTCCTAGAAGACCCAGGAGCAGCAATGACCCATCATGATATCCCCAGACGCTTCCTGAAGCCCAACCCATATGTGTGGGGATACGGACTTCCCTGTAATTACCAACCAGCCCTTATCTATTAACCAATCCCATTTGCTAACTGGATTGCTTGTGAAGGCCTCTTGTTTTAATTAGCATGTCTCAGATGAAGAGTAAACAAACATTCTAACAAACTATTATGACATAAAGTTGATTTTTCAGTTACTCAACTGCTACGCCGTGGATATGGTGAATTTAGAATTAAATGCCTCTCTCAGAGGCTTTAATGATCTCAGTCAAGAACGTTTTGATTAAATTAAAGCTATTGAAAATGTGTTTTTTTGAAAAGAGAGGGTGAACAAAACATCCAGGAAATAGTCCCATGTCCCGGGGCCCAGACTCCTCACCTTTCTGAGGTAGTTCTAGGAAAGGGGACAAGAGGTTCATCCTTGTGGATGGGCAGGATGGCTTATGGCCAAAAATGGTTAAAACTGCCATTAAGAAGCCTCAGAGTGTTGGGGTCTTCGCTGTCATCTGTACAAGCAGAGCGTTAGGGAGTGGAGGCTCTCAGTAGGGAGTGAGGTTGTGCATGAAGCAGGGGAGGCTGGGGAAGGAACCAGCAAAACTGTGGCCCCAGCTGGAGTCTGGTCTCAGCTGATTCCACAGGGAACTCTGGAGACTGAATGACAGAGTTGTCCTGCCTTAAGGCAAGAGCTTTGTCACACTCCATTAGTATTAGTTATTGGATGGAGACCCTTCTCCCCAAGGAGGGCACAGCCTCCCCGGTGTTTCCAAGTAAGGAGGAGGCGAGTCTCCAGGGAAAGGCATAGGGGTGAGAGTTTAGTGGCCCACCCTCAGAGCAGCTGGAGATGGGTGTGCCCACCAGCTCTGCCTAGGGCGCCACTCAGGACACCAAGCCTCTATGTCAGCTGGCCATGTCAGGAGGCGGTGCTCTGATGTATGCCCTTCATATTAAAACACCACTTTCACCTTCCTAAAGAATTCCTACTTTCTTGGTTGTATTCTCCTTCCAAAGCCCAGGAATCAGAATCAGAATTGACTCTATATTGTAGGTGAGGACTCTGAGGTCCAGAGAAGTTAAACAATGTTCCACGGCCACCCAGCAGAGCAGGGCAGGGATGGGCCTTGTGTTAGCAGCCACATCTCTTCCCATCAGGATGGTCATGCTGCTTCCTGCAGAACAGCACCTCAGCAGAAGTGACTGGACCCTGGGGACTGTTCGGGCTGGAGCCTGAGCCTGCCCAAGGCTTGGGTGAACAGTGGTCAAAGGGAATCTGGATGAGTTTAGGGAGGCCCTTCTAATGGTGGAGCAAGAGGCCTTGAGGGTCACTCAAGGGGGCCACACATTTGGAATATAACAGCTTCCCCATTTTCCCCCAAAGGTCTTCTCTGAGCAGAAACAAGCTGAGCAAAGCAATATCTGTATCCTCTGTGCTAAAGTTCTGGGAGCAACTCACCGCATCTGACCTCAAAACTTTTCTATGAGCCGCTTTCTCTTTCTGGGATCTTCTCCTTCCTTCTCAGCTGCCCTCCACCCAGCTCTTCACATAGTTAACTCTTTTTGGATGTACTTAAATCATGCCTTCTCAGAAAAAAAGTGCCCCAGCCCTCCCCATGCAACAACCGTAGTCTGTGTTAGCATCTGCTGCTAAATGCTGATCTGGTTCCAGACACTGTTTCCTTCCCAGCAGCAGGCATAATCTGCATTCTACCTTGAAGATTGATTGTTTTTCCCATTAGACTTCTTTTTAAACAACTTTATTAAGGTATAATTGACCTACATAACTGTACAGGTTTAAGCTGCACAGTTGATAAGTTTTGACATATGTATACACCTGTGAAGCCATCGCCACATTCAAGAAAGTGACTGTATCATTCCCTTCATGTCCCTTAATAATTCCTTCTACTCTCCCAGCCCCAGATCACCAGGTATCTACTTTCCATAACTATAGATTGGCTTGCACTTTCTAGAGTTTTATAGAAACAGAATCATATAAAAGGTCCTTTTTTATTTATATGACTTCTTTTATTCCATGTAATTGTTTTAGATTCACTCACACTGCTGCATATTTCATAGTTTTCTTGTTTATTTCTGGGTAGCATTTCGTTCTGGGGATTGGGCCTAATTTGCTTATCCATTCATCTGTTAGTGGACAGTTATATTGTTTTCAGTTTGAGGCCGTTGTAGATAAAGTTGCTCTAAACATTTGTATACGTGTGTTTGTATTCACATATATCTTCTTTTTCTTGGTTCCTATCTATGAATGGAATTCCAGATCATATGGTGGATGTATGTTTGACTTTTTCAGAAATTGCCAAACTCTTTTGCAAAGTGGTTGAACTACCAGCAATGTGTGAGAATTCCAGTTCCTCCCGTTTTGGTGCTATCAGTCTTTTATTTCGTCTATTCTAAAAGGTGTGGAATGGTATCTCATTGTGGTTTTCATTTGGATTTCCCTAATGACTAAAGATGTTGCACACCTTTTCATGTGCTTATTTGCCATCTATAGATATTCTTTGATAAAAATGTCTATTCCAATATTTTGCCCATGTTTATTGGGCTGTTTGTTATTGTTGAGTTTTGAAAGTTCTTTACATATTCTGGATATGAGTCTCTTATCAGACACAGGATTTGCATTATTACCAGTCTGTGGCTTTTTCTCTTCACTCTCATGCTACATGGGCACTCACCAAGTTGCTCAGACTAAAAGCTTTAGAATCATCTTCTATTCCTTTTTTCCCTCAAGTCCACATCCAGGTTTATTTGCTAAGATAGGGAAACTGAGCTTGGGCTTTGAGAGAAGAAAACAAAAGTTGGCTTTAAATATGGTTAATCTGAGATTCCTAAGAGATATGCAAAGGGCAGTTGGCCATGAGGGTCTAGTGTCTAGAAGGCAGATTGGAGTTGTCTCAGAAATTTGGGAGCTCCCAGCACATGCACACCACAGGGAAACATGAGGTGGCTCAGAATGCGTGTATTGAAGACAGGGGGGCATCCTGCAGCACGATGGCTGAGATTAAGAGATTGGGAAGAAAGAGGATTGACCAGTGGCCTATAAGGAAACATTGATGAGGTCTGTCCTTTAGGACATATGAGGAAGAGCTTTAAGAAGAAGATGACCTCAGTTCTTCAAAATGCCTTTGAAAGATTAGATAGTGAAGTAAAAGTCGCTTAGTCATGTCCAACACTTTGTGACCCCGTGAACTGTAGTCCATGGAATTCTCCAGGCTAGAATATTAGAATGGGTAGCCTTTCTCTTCTCCAGGGGATCTTCCCAATACAGGGATTGAACCCAGGTCTCTCGCATTGCAGTTTGATTCTTTACCAGCTAAGCCATAAGGGAAGCCCAAGAATACTGGAGTAGGTAGCCTATCCCTTCTCCAGGGGTTCTTCCCGATCCAGGAATCAAACTGGGGTCTCCTGCATTGCAGATCAATTGTTTACCAACTGAGCTATCAGGGAATCCCAAGATTAGGTAGGGTGCAGACTAAGAGCTGGTGATGAGATCTGACCACATGGAGATCGCTGGGGACCTGTGAAGATGGCAGTTTTGATGGTGAGGTTGGGGTGAAAAGCCCATCTGGCACCTGAGGGCTGCTCAAGCTTTAGAGGGTGTGAGGACTGCCCATCACACACAGGGAACCTCCTTTCTCACATGCCAAACTGGAAGAGGGGCTCCATGAGATTGGAACCTGATGAAATATAGTCATCTAACTCATGATGATCCATGAGGATTCACTCAACTTGTATATTGTCCTGTTTCAGCAGAGTTGTTTTACCTTCCAGCTTTTACAAGAAACAATAAAAGCAACAAAGGTCCTTAAATTGCTTTTTTTTTTTACACAAGTAGTGAGGGATGAAAGTAAAAGATATTGTTTTGGAGGTCTTTTCCTTAAGTGTTAACCTATTTCTTCCTCATAACTCCCAAGAGACAAATGCTTATCACTTCATCTTAAAACAGGGAAGTTAAGCCACAAAAAAGTTACATGACTTACAGGCTAGGGATGGGATTGAAGCTTCCACCTCTGGAAATCACCCTCTGTACCAAATAGCAGCTCTGCTAGGGACAGCAAGCATGAATATACCACTTAGCACTGAAGCTCTAGCTCCTTGGTATCTACACAGTTCTTCACTACGCAGACCTAAAGAGAGCTCGTTAAAAACATAATGGTGCCAACTAAAAATCTGCATTTGCCATCTGCCTCTGTAAGGATTAAGTCAATAGCCACTGCAGCCACTGACCTTCAATACACCCCAAAAGAAGTTCAGGGTGGAGATCAGGAGTGGGGCACTCTGAGCTCTGGAAAAAACTGGCCTAACAGTCCTCTAGACAGTTAGGTATTTTCAGGAAAATATTTTATGGGCCCAATTCTCACATCTCCTCTTATCTAGAGAAGCACTAAAATCATTAATAGTGACATCTGCTCCTTGGGACTAGCAACATGTCTCTGTCAAAATGTGTGCTTGACTGCACAAATCCCCCTTCACTAAAATCATACGTAATGCTGACTTTCCCCTTACCCTTTGGAGCAGTTTTTCAAAGATAACTGAAGTGCTGTCTCCCAGGCTATAGTCCTTATTTTAAACCAAATAAAACTTAACTCACAACTCTCAATTTGTGTATTTTTTCTTTTGGTAAACAACAGCAACTTCACATTTTCTCTAACTGTTTTTGTTTTTTATTTAAAATGGTCAGTGGCTTAATTTAAATTTTTATTTTTGTTTTTCTTTGTTTTTAAAATTTTTGTTGAGATAGAATTAACATAGACTCATTTTTGTGTTCACTCAGCTGAGACTTATTGCAGGACCATGTATGTTTGGCTCAGAGCTATATTCTAGATACATAAAATGAAAAATGCCTCTACATCCTAAAATGGACATGTGAATTATTTAAAGAGAAATGCTTTTCATTGTTGGTGCTGCAGGGTCCCAAGTACTGAACTGTGAAGATCACACCTCCAAAGACTTTAAGAGTCCCCAACTTTCCTTTAAAAGGTAGACAGTAGATATTGAAGGCTTGTGGGCCATAAAGTCTCTGTCACAATCACTCACCTCTGCTGTTGTGCTATGAAAGTAGCCATAAACAAGTAAACAAGTAAGTATGGCTGTGTTCCGATTAAGCGTTATTTCAGTTCAGTTCAGTTCAGTCGCTCAGTCGTGTCCGACTCTTTGCAACCCCATGATTTGCAGCACGCCAGGCATCCCGGTCCATCACAAACTCCCGGAGTTCACCCAAACTCACGTCCATCAAGTCGGTGATGCCATCCAGCTATCTCATCCTCTGTCGTCCCCATCTCCTCCTGCCCCCAATCCCTCCCAGCATCAGAGTCTTTTCCAATGAGTCAACTCTTCGCATGAGGTGGCCAAAGTACTGGAGTTTCAGCTTTAGCATCATTCCTTCCAAAGAACACCCAGGACTGATCTCCTTTAGAATGGACTGGTTGGATCTCCTTGCTATGGAAATATGAAATATACTGAAATATGAATTTAATATACTTTTCGTATGGTAAGAAGCATTAATCTTCTTCTTCCCTAACCATTTAAAATGTGAAGACCCTTCTTGGCTTCCATGCTGCATACGTTGGGTAGCAGGTCAGATTTGAACTGTGGGCTTTTAGTTTGCTGATCCCTGTCTTCCAGGCTAAGAGTGATCAAGGACTGAGTTTAGAAGTTTGGATTTGTGGAGGCTGGGACCCAAGAGAATCACAAAGTCATAAAGTGTAGTGACTGGACACTTTTGTCATAGAGAGGATGGTTCCCAATGGTGGGTTTGGGTTATAAGCTTTAATATGAGTTTCAGAGGGTACAAATTATTTCCATTCCACATTTATTATTGGAGCAAATCCAAGCTCATCTCATCACTGTTACGGAGAAGTTCTATGACACTTGGGGCCCTTTCATAGGCAAGTGACCAAAGTGTAATGCAAATTGGCTCAAAGGAGGCAAAAGGATCAGCTCACATAAAAGTGTGGATGAACGTTAACTGAGGTACGGCTGAATAAAGTAGATACTAAAACTAAGTTATTGGGGTTCGGTCTCCAGTTCCCTCCATCTCTTGCCTCTGATCCTCCCACCTGGCTTCCTATCCGTCTCTGGGCTTACAGTGCCTCACAGTTAGCAGCCACCATGGACAGAGGCAGCTGATCCTCGGGAGGGTCACCCTGGGCTGCTGTCTCACCTGCTTGGATCAGCTGATGTGTATCTCTGAACCAACCACTTTAGGGGCTTCAGGTATGAAGTGCTGTGATTGGATCCATGTCCACATCTCAATGCTGGGTGGAAGAGGGAAAGGAAAATCCTTCCCAAATATACGGACTGACCACAGGTAAGAGGTGGGCCCCACTTGAAAATGGATGCAATCTCTCCGAAAGAAAGCAGATGAATGCTGGATGGGTGGAAAACAGCAGACATCCCTGACAGATGCTTTTGTGAAATGAAACAGGATGCACAGGCAGTCAGAGGCTGAAATTAGACACCATCCAAAGTTTATCAGAGCAGACAGGAGGGCTCCAAGCATGCAGACTTCATTTGGTTGCTCCTGAAACAGAACAGACTGAGAGCTAACATTCTGAGAAGCTGCAGTGGCCTTCGGACTTTTGAATATGATATCCCCCACAACATCAAAGGAAATCTAGGGCCCCCCTCAGGTGGCCAGTGGTTCCCGTTGTTAAGTAAATTACAGACTACAGGGAAAGTAGAACACAGCCTCTTGTCTGATAGTAGCCACCATCTCACAGCAGAAAGAGCATTTCCACACCCCAGAATAAAGGGTGGTCCATTATAAGGAATGACGGTTGGTGATGGTCATCCTTTTTGTTCCCCAGGAAGCTGGCTCGGAGATAAGGGTTTTTGTGTAGAATGTTTACAAAGGAATCCTCTTGGACTCAAAGTCTGTGGGGAAAGGAAGAGGCGGGGTGGGCTGAGAGAGAAGCTGGGCTGTAGTGAAATTTTAACAAGGTCTCAGCCTAATTGCAGAAGCTTTGGAGCTGGAATAGCCTTCAGGGTTGTCTTGAGGTGGGGCCCCAGGGCAGGCTTTAATACACCTGCCAACGAGTCCTCACATGGAGCTGCTCCAGGAAACTAGGTGTGACCTGGGCTGGGCAGCTCCTTCCAGGCAGGGGGATTCCTAAACAGGGCTTCTAATGAAAGACTATCAGCCAGCAACCCTCCCAGCAGGTAGGGGACGTCCTTCATTTCTAAAGGGGCTGCACCACACAACCTCTGGAATAACAACTGAACTCCAACTAACTGTGTACATAATGTTAAGTTTACACACACACACACACACACACACACACACACACACACACCTGCCTTTATGTTTCTTCTTTTACTTAGGCCAAGGGGTTTGCCAGCGTTTGTTAACTCTTTGGGTTAACCTCTTGTCCTTTGGGAACCCACATTTCCCTCACCTCACTCTAGTTGGTTGGGTGCACCTGTCCCAAGCTCCTGTCACCCAAGCAGGGCTAGTTAGAGCATCCCCCCTCCTCCACCTGGCACCACCTCAGCCACAGAACAGACTCAGATGTAGGCATGTGACCAAATGTGCCAAGGAAAGTCACTTTCTGGGATACCTGGAGAAGAGGCTCTGTGAGCCTGGTGGGGGTCAGCCTGGAGTCATCCACGGCCACCTTGCCACCACACAAGGATCTCCCACCAGCAGTGAAGCAGAACAGAGATACGGAGACACAGAGTTTCTCTCTTCCCATTTTAGGATTGTTCTTGAGATATTTTTATTGTGGTGTAATTTACATATGGGAACATGCACAAGTCTTAATTGTGCAGCTCAGTGCAATTTTGCATAGTTATACACCTGTGAACCAGCACCCAGATTGAGACAGAGAACATTCCCTCTCCCCAGAAGGTTCCCTTGTGTCTCCTTCCACTCAGAACACTCCCAAGGATAACTGCTTTATTTGAACTTCATAGAAATAAAGCCGCTCTCACAAGGCAAGCACTATCTGTGCCTAGATTCTTCACTCACACCTTGTGCCACGAGGTCATTCATGCTGTGTGTTAGTTTCTTTTGTGTAGTATTTCCTTATATGAATCTATTCCACCTTATCTGCCTAATGGACATTTGGATTGTCTTTAGGCTTTGACTGCTACGATGAATAAAACTACCATGGACACTCCTGTATGTCTGGGCTGGTAGACATAAGCCTTCATTTCAGACCTAAAATTTCCTTGAGCAGATCATGCATTTGCTCAGCTTCTGTAAGTCTTGCCCAGGAATTTTGCAAAGGATTGTGCCAGGTTCTGACCCTCTAGCGACATGTGAGAATCCCTTTGGCTCCACACCCTGTACACCCTTGGTTCTGCTAGTAAAACATGGCTTAAGGATGATATTGCTTGAGTGCCTGGATCAACTTGTATTTGAAACTAAATGACCCCTGGATATTTTCAGTTAGGTGAGCCAGTACATCCCTTTTCCCCATCAAGCCAGATTGCATTGGGTTTCTATATCTTAAAATTGCAAGTGTCCTCATTAACCCAACTGATGAAATTTTTGATAGAGATTGGCCCAGTTCTGCTGTTTGAGACTCCCTGGTGCAGAGGAGAATGACTTTTTAGTGGAGTCAGAAAGAGATTCTCATGGGTGGGATGGTGGGAGATGGGGAATCTTGGGAAGGTCACCCCAGGTCTCCAGATATGTGGCTGTTTAAAGCACCAGAAGGCCTGAAAAACCAAATGGAAGCTTTTCATCAAGGCATATGTGGATGCTCCTCTGGGTAAGCAGACAGCAGTCTTGGTCGGGTGCCAGACATGCAAGGGAAGAAAGGATAAGCTGGTTTTCTGACAGGTGCTCTCTCTCCTGTCTGGTCTACCAGCAGGCTCCCCTGGAGGAATGTCTCCCAAGGCTTGTGGAGCAGGGCGTGGACAGGCTGCTGCAGTGGATTTGTCCCCACGGAGCCATGTACAGAACCTGGTGGGGCTCGTGCTGGTTGACATGGACGGGGTGAGAAAAGACAGCCCAGGAGACCACAGCAGACCTCTCCAGCCATGGGGGCCCAAGACAACCAGGAAGATAAGCAGTATTTGATTGACTCCATTGAGGGATTCAGGTCTCAGCTTGCAGCGGGCTGGGGCTCCGCTCCACCTTCTCCCATGGGACAGAAAACTGCCGTTGGCAGAGCACTTCCTTCCTCAGGTATCACCTTTGGGGATCCTCAAGGCAATCACGTGAGTCAAGCCAGGCAGGCATTGTGTTTCCCAGCTTATAGATGAGGAAACTGAGACTCAGAAAGAAAAAGTAAAGTCTTCTGAGTCAAAGTCCAGAACACCATCCTCCACCAGGTAAAACTGCTGTCTTTAGGGGACTAGACTCGCATGGCCGTCCTGTGCTGGGACTTTTAGACTAGTCACCAAGTAGGGGCCAGAGCCCTGGGTGAAGGGGAGATTCTTAGGGTTGTCAGAAGTGCTTTCTGGTGGCTCTGAAGACTGAAGATAAACCAGGTAGACCAAGGAGCTGGACTCATGAGCCCTGGGCAGGACCTGAGGTGTTGGGGAAAGCGAGGCTTCAGAGCAGACAGGTCAGCAGTGTCCACCCCCCTCCAAGGTCTGCTCCTTAAGAGACAGGGCAGGGTGTCCCCCAGGCCATGTGGAGGCCCCTTCCATAGTTGGGAGCTGACTGAAGATGCAAAGCATAGGAAGGTCCTGAGTCACTCAGGGGTGGTCTGACTCTGAGCTGAGGCTGGAGCTGCCTGGAAAGCTACAGCTGTGCTGGACACCCAGTGATTGACAGCTTGAGGATAGGAGCCCTGTAGGGGCAAAAGGAACCATTTGCTCAAAGATTCCCTGGATTCTCTGAAGGACTGGTGAAGGCAAGCAGGAAGGAGTGACAGTATTGGTGAGGAATGAAATCGCAGCGGCTGTGTGATGCTATAAATATTTGGTTTGAAACAGCAGAGACGTTTGAGATAAAAGTTAAATAGAAATAAAAGCAGTCAGATGTTTATTATATGTTGCCATAAAATTCAAGAGCAGCCTAAAAAGGCAGATCAAGATTTGTTTAACAAATAAGAGGGGGGAATGAAAGAGGTAGAAGTTTGATGGTGAAAGGATGTATTTGCTCTGATTTGGACAGTGATGGAAGCGAAGAGGGAGTGACTCAGCCCACAGACCCAGGGGATGGCTGTCGTCAGGTGGCTGAGAACCCAGTAGACTTCCCCCAAGTCTCATGGCCTTGCAGACACCAGCAAGTCTCCTGGTTCTCTGCATCCCCTGTCTGCTGGAGAGGGGCAGGCCCAGGGGAGAACAGGGAAGGATCAGCCAGGGCACAGACATCATGGAAGATAGCATACACAGGGGCTGGCAAGGAGGCGGTGACACTAACATAAGGAGTCTGATGGCACATTTTTAAAGTTTCTCTTTAAAGTTCCTCTTCCATGGCTGATCCTTCAAATTGACATCAGGTATAGGAATTGCAGAAAAATATAGCTGGAAGGGAACTTAGCTGACCCCACACTAGTCCAGAGGTGACAAAGTGTGTCTATAAACTCCAGGGAGTAAATATTTTCAGCTTTGTAGACCATTCTGCCTCTCTCACAACTACTCTGTCATTGTATGAAAGCAGCCATAGATAATCCATAAACGAAGGTGCATGGCTGTGCTCAATAAAGCTTTATTTACATAAACAGGTTGCAGGCTAGATCCAAAGTTTGAGCTGTAGTTTGCCAACCCCTGTTCCAATCTAATCTTTATTTTCTAGATAGGGAGACTGAAGTTCAGAAAAGCAAAAACACTTTTCCAAAGTCTCCCAGCCTACTCGTGATGGAGCTGGGAGACAAACGTAGGATTCTAGGCACTACGTCAGTATCACCTCCATTGCATCTGGGCAGCCTTGCCTCCAATGTCTTTAGCTAAACTTCAACCTTAATTCAAAATGGTACCTGGATAACAGGTTAAAGGTTGGAAAGGATGGAGTGGACACGTATATGAATTGACAGTGTTTGTCCATTTTTTACATTAAAATTGGAAGCTTCTTTCTTTCTGATCTGCTGTGTTGTTCTCTGCTGTAGTTTTGGTGAAAACCCATGCAAAAGGAAGCTCCTGATCATATTCTAAATGTGACAAAGAGGGTTGAGAGAATCTACGTTTGTGGTATAGTGATCAGGGAGGCCTGGCGTGCTGCGATTCATGGGGTCACAAAGAGTCGGGCACAACTGAGTGACTGAGCTGAACTGATCACAACATCATTTGCATTTTGGTGCCTGGCAACTTGCTGTGGGCCACAATCATGGTTTCCCTCCTGGAATCTGGTCACTGATTGGCGACTTTGGGGGAAATACTTCTAAAATAAATTATTAATACATAAAAGGAATTGTAGTGGGTTGACTTGCGCTCCCCTCCTCCAAATATATGTCTATAGCCCAGAATCTATGGATGTGACTTTGTTTGGGAAAAGGTATTTGCAGGTGTTAAGGATCTTGTGATAAAGTCATCTTAGAGTATCTAGATGGGCCTGGCTTAACATTGTACTCATTCATCACACATGTTTATGAAACCCATTTATCCCAGCTCTCTCTTGGGCCGGGAGGACAGAAATAGGTAAGAAACCTTAAGTCCACTGCCCTCAAGGAGCTTTTAGAAACAAAATTTTCAAAATCGATACTTTCATCTATTGCAGCAAATGTGATGAAAAAAGTGTAGCAGAATGTGGCAGGGGATGGGGCTTGGGGGCTAGGGACAGTGTTGTGGAGGAAGTAGAATGTACTATCGGAGAAGGCAATGTCACCCCACTCCAGTACTTTGCCTGGAAAGTCCCACGGACAGAGGAGCCTGGTAGGCTGCGGTCCATGGGGTCGCACACGACTGAGTGACTTCACTTTCATTTTTCACTTTCATGCATTGGAGAAGGAAATGGAAACCCACTCCAGTGTTCTTGCCTGGAGAATCCCAGGGACGGGGGAGCCTGGTGGCTGCCGTCTATGGGGTCACACAGAGTCGGACACAACTGAAGTGACTTAGCAGCAGCAGCAGCAGCAGCAGCAGCAGAATGTACTTTGCGGTCCACAGTTGAGGAAAGGACTGACTTGTGGGTTTTGGGATAAGGGATCCTCTGGGCAGATGCAAAGCAGGTGCAAAGCCTGGAAGATGAAAACTCTCGTTGGGTTCTAGGACCAGCAGGACACTGACAGTTGCAGCCCTGCGACCTGGACAGCAGGATGAGATGAGGCCAGAGTCAGAGAGCCAACCACAGCTGTGCAAACTGGCTGCATTCACCCAGAAAGAGAGAGCGAGATAGTCATACACTGGAAGGGTGAGGTGGGATGTAATGTGATCTGCTTTGCATCTGACCCTGACTGCTATGAGAGGCAGGAGACCCCAAGGCCAATAAGGACACTGTGGAAGCCACCAAATGAATGGGCTGGGTTAGGGTGGTGGCCATGATCTGGGAGAGAACGGATTTAGGATACACATTAGTGGGTTGCTTTTCATAAGCTCCTTCTGAGCAGGCCAGTTGGGACAATGTACCCCCTCCTTCCATCCCACATCTGCCAATGGCTGCACCTCTTATGATCCTTTGCCCTCCTCGAAAGGAAGGCAGTGGTTTTCCTCTCCTAACTGGGACACTCTTCCAGCCAGGAGCCATCCCCAGGAGACCTTTCCCTGGAGAGGTCGGGGCCCCGGCTCCAAAGCTGGCATCTCCCGTTGACACAACCTCCTTGGCCTTTCCTGCAAGGGCCGTCCCCTGGGTGTTTGTAGAATTCTGAACGTGAATGAAACAGATGTCTACACGTTTGGCAGATATTTATTAAGCACATATGTGACAGTGAAATGCTGAGCACCACAGAGCAATGGGGAGAGAATGGACCACCAAGCCCAGGTTCAAGTCCTGGGTTTGGTGCTAATTGTTGTTGAAGTATAGTCACTGAGTCATGTCCAACTCATTGAGACCCCATGGACTGTAGCCCCCCAAGCTTCTCTGTCCATGGCATTTCTCGGCAAGAATACTAGAGTTGGTTGCCATTTCCTACTCCAGAGGATCTTCAGACCCAGGGGCTGAACCCACATCTCCTGCATTGGTAGGCAGGTTTTTACCATTGCGCCATCAGGGAAGCCCTTTTGCAGCTAGCAGTAGTAGCAGTGGTATATGTTTGGGAAAATTGTTTGAACTTCTCCACCCTCAATGTCTTTATATACCAAATGGGCACAGAAATAACCAATTTACAACAAGGTCCTTGTAACAATTCAAGGTGGAAACACATATGATTGTACCAATTAGAAATAATAATAGCAGCTTAGGCAGCAGCTGCTATGGCCAGACTCTGGTCTCAGTGCTCTGGATATTTATTCATTTCGTTTTCACTGCTAGCCAAGGAGGTGGTGCTGAGTGATGAAGTTTCTTGTCCAGGATCACTGGGCCAGTACATGGCAGAGCTGGGGTTTGAGGCCTCTGGTGCTGGCACCTATGTTCCCAACCACTATGGCAGCTGCCTCTTAATCAAAGCATGCACTCAGAGCCCAGCAAATACTCTGAAATCTGAATCCAGGAGATTTTAGTGGGTGTACACTGAGCCAACAAAGAGGATCTTCTATCTTGGGAAATGTATCCTTGTGTACAATGAAGATAAGGCATGTCCCCCTGCATGATCTATACTTAAGCTGATAAACAGAGAGATAAACTTGCATGGAGGAGGACTTCCCTGGTGGTCCAATGGTTAAAACCCCATGCTTTCACTGTAGGTGGCATAAATTCTATCCCTGGTCTGGATCCAAGATCCCACTTGCAGCTTGGCATGGTGGGAAAAAAAAAGTGTTTGGATGCAGGTGGGGAGGAGAGAGAGAAGGGGAGAGAAGAAAGGAGCTGTAACCCCAACTTCCAACCAGGAGCTATTGGTGGCGGCCACGGGGTCTAGCTGAATGACAAAAGCCCTGGGCTGGATTCACCTTTTTGCTGTCTGCCTGGAGGATGCTTTGGAGCCCTGTGTTCTCTGAATGCTGCAGTGGTGAGCGTAAAGGAATCACAGAGCTGTCACCAAGAAATGTCTGTGGTCTGGGGTCAGGAAAGTGAAGAGAGGCCTGGGCCTTGAAGGGTGACTGACAGGAGACATGGCCAGGGATGGAGACTGGTGTTCAGGGCCTAGGGGGGCAGGGCAGAGGAGGACAGTATGGGTGGGGAGCCTGGGGGAGGGCAATGGGAGGGAGGGAGGGAGGGAGGCAGGGAGGAGAGCTGTGGGCACAGAGGTGGGCGCAGCTCTGGGAGGTGCAGCAGGAGAGGGGGCTGGCTGGAGAAGACCTTGATTGTGGGAGCAATCCCTGCACAGCCCACAGCCCCGTCCTCTAACAGCACTGCCCAGAGATGAGGCAGGCAGCCACGTGCTGTCCTGCAGCACACCTCGGGCGGGCGGGGCAGCTGCCATCCCATCAGAGGAATGTTAAAGACATACTTTGAACAGTCATTTTAGATTTCCTCTGCCATAGCACTGCTCAGAAACAGATGTGGGGACTTGTGTCTAATGATAAGGAACACCCCAGTCCAAATGTGTCACTGGCAAAGCTTGGATACCCTTCTTCGGCTGTTGGGTCACCCTGAGTGTGAGAAGTTTTCCATTTAATCAAAAGATGTTTTTGTCCATGTAGAAAACACCCATGACACAGCCCTGACATTTAAGCCAAAAACACCTTTTTTTCTTTGGTTGATGAATGGACTCAGACGAGGTGTTTCGATGCAAGCATCTATAAGAGATTGCTCATAAGTCAGACTTTTCAGGGAGCTTGTGCTGTTGGAGTGGATGCACACCCCTCTCTAGGCAGCTCTGAAGGACGCCAGGGTATATCCAGGTCAAGTTCAAGACCAGCCCTTGGCACCCTCCCAGCTGGAGGCTCTCCAGTTCCCTGCACGCTCATCACTGCTCACCTGCCTTTAATCAGAAGGCAGCCCCCTCCTCTCTTCCCCAGGCTCTCTGTACAGAAACATCCGAAATGAGACTCTAAATCCACAGGGCTTGCGAGGTTCACGGTCGCTAGATTCTCAGGCTGACCACGTCTCCATAGACCTCTTTGGAGCCACTGTGGACCGCAGACTGGCTTCTGCTCAGTTTGCAGGACCTCGCGGGGTCAGAACCTGCTCGCGGGGTCAGAGCCTGCTTGTTCAGTCGAGGATGGTGGGGCAGCCTCGCTGGGTTCCCAGGAGGACAGAGGTGGAGTGGAGAACAGGAGGGCCCCAGGGAGAGTGCTTCGCTACTCGCTTCTTCTCTCAGCCCCAGCTGCTTTGGAAACAGGTTTGTTTCATGATCCTTGAACAGACAATTCTGCTCTTTCTTCAAGGGTACCAGCTGAAATTTGGGTGATGTCACTGGCTGCTTTGGAGAGCAATACTTTTAATTATTTCTCACAGGCTAAACAAAAAGACCATATTCTACTAACCAACAACCACAGCCTTAAACTCCAGCTCAAAGTCATGTCAGATTAAAGCCTACATGGAATTTAATAAAATTTGTTGGTAGTGAACTTTTTTATTGAGATATAATTGACAGATTACATTATAGTAGTTTCAGGTATATATTGATATTTATGCTTATTGGGAAATTATCACGATAAATCTAGTTAACATCCACCACCACACACAATTACAAATTTTTTTCTTGTGATGAGGACTTTTAAGATCCACTCTCTTAGTAGCTTTAAAACATGCAATAACCGTATTACTAACTATTGTAGCCATGCCTCACGTTCCATCCCCATTGACTCATTCAATTTATAACTGGAAATTTATAGTTTTGACCCTATTCACATATTTCGCCCGTCCCTAAAACCCTGCCTCTGGCAATCATCAATCCGTTGTCTGTACCTATGAACTCATTTGTTTGTTTGTTTGCTTGTTTGTTTGTTTTGGTTTTTAGATTCCTCATATAAGTGAGATCATACAGTATTTGTCTTTCTCCACTGGATTTGTTTACCTTGGCATGATACCTTCAAGCTCTATCCATGTTGTCACAAATAGCAAGATTCCACTCCCTTTTATAGCTGGAAAATACTCCAGTTTCTTTCTATCTATCTATCTATCATCTATTTACCACATTTGTTTTATCCATTAAAAGACCAGGTTGTTTCCACAACTTGGTTATTATAAGCAATGACGCAATGAACATGGGGGTGAAGTGAACGTCTTTATATAGCTCCTTCTTAAGCAAGAGCCGTCTCTTAGTGGTCAGCTATGACTTCCTCTGGCCAGTACCTCCCGCTCTGAGATCACTGGAGCTCCCCACCATCTGTATGCTGCCCACAGAAGCTGCTACATTAGCTGTACGTGATACACATTCCGGCATGGTTTATTGGGTCAGCAAGGGACATATGACCAAGCTGGGCTAATCACAAGCTTTCTTGAGAATCTTAGAAATAAAACAGAGAAAAAGAGGACAGTATTTACTTTCTAATAAAGTTTTGGGCTGTACAATTTGAACTTTAAGGACTGCTGGTTGTTTGTTTGCTTTAATCACAAGGAAAAATTAAGAGGCAAAGGTAGGGAGGAGGGCTGGGAAGAACACTGACAGAAGTGAGCAGTGCGAAGAGACAGAGGCTACTGGTAGTGTTTGAATCTCAGCTGGACTGTGCTGAATGGGTTCACTGAGATACTGAAATTCTTATGCAGCAACCCTCCTTTCTTACCTGCATCTCAGCTGGGTTTTTGTCACTTGTAGCCAAAATAGCTCTGATCCCTGAAAAGGATCAGTCAGATGGCCTGGCCACCTTGTCTTAAGCTGGGGTTTGCTCCTCCCCGACTCCCAGCTGCACACTGATTTCTGGAGCGTGTCAGAACCAGAGGGAGGAAAGTGGAACTCTCTGGGACCAGATACTTCAATGCCACAAGGTGTCTCTGGTATCACTTTTAAATAATGAGGCAGCTTTAAATGGAGCTCATGCTTCCTAGATGCTGTCTTAGCATTGTCCTTCTGCCAGGCAAAGTGTAAGCTAGAGGGGCCCCTAGCGCTGAGAGGCTTGGCCGAAGAGGCAGTGAGAGGTCCCAGCACAAGAAAGCCCATAAGACTTGGTCTTTAGTCGTGTCTGACTCTTTGCGACTCTATGGACTGTAGCCCGCTCCTCTGTCCACAGGATTCTGCAGGCAAGAATACTGGATAATGGGTTGCCATGCACCTTCTCAAGGGAATCTTCCCAACCCAGGGATTGAACCTGAATCTCCTGTGGCTCCTGCATTGCAGGCAGATTCTTCACTGCTGAACCACAAGGGAAGCCCCAAGGAATGAGAGATACTTCTGCCTACTTTGAGGGTCCTGAACTTCGTGTGGTTTGTTGGAGTGTTTCCTGCACCTTAAACTATATAATGGAAAGGTATGTGAGAACAGGAAAAAGCTGCATGCTGTCCTGAAACTGCAGAACAGACAAGACTGCAATCCCCTATGAGAGGTCATCTCTTAGCCTCTCCCCATGTGGACCAGTGGTCTGGTCTCAGAGCCAGCTGGACTGTGCCTCCCAAATGCAGCAGCTCACAGTGCCTGCGTTCCATAAGCCCTCCCTGCAGTCCCTGACATAGCCATCGGTCCCGAGATTTGCATCAGTTCTCAAGTCACCGACTGGAAGAAAACAAAAGCCTCATTTGAAGTTTCTCCTGCCTGTTTGTCTTCGGAAGCTGTCCCCCAACGCCTCCATGAAGGCTGGCAGTTGAGTTGACTAGCCCCTGCCGGACAACTGTCAGGTTGGTTGAAGGATATTAGAGGGAAGTTGATCATGTGTCAACGCTCCTTGGCGCCCACTCACATCAGGGAAGTGATACAGCTGTCACTGTGGCCGGCGAGACGGCTGGCAGGACAGGCCACGTTCACCAGCCCAGACGTCCAATTAGATGCAAGGGCCCGACCCTCAGGTGTGCACGAGGCAGGGAATCAGGGCCGAGGAGGGCACCACTGTGACTGCCTCATGGCCCTCTGAGGTGCTGGGACAGCCTCCGAGCCTGCCACGAGTGCCGGATCCATCAGGGAAAGCCGTCTTTTCCGCATTCGCTCTTCCTTCCTCCTGGCTCCCTCTCTCCTTCCCTTCCCTCCCTCCCCTGCTGGATTATGTGAGGAAAACATCTGAAGAGTACCTAGAAATCACTTTGGCAGACAGTAGGAAGTATATGAGGTTTGATTAGACACTGAAATAAAAGCCAAACGACGGTAAAGAATTCTTTAGTGCTTTGTTTTAAACGCTTTCAAGAACACTAGTGTGTTTGATTAAGTAACATCATCAATTTGGAAACAGTGCTGAGTGTAATAATACGGGAGAGTGTTAAAAACACTGCTTTCTGATTGAGATGATGAGGTCTTTCTCTCAAAAAAAACACATAAAGGCGTGTGTTTTCTTTGATTCAGAAGCTGAGCTGTGTCTTCAGGGGCCTTGTGGAAATAACAGCATTTCCTCAGGAGGTGAGTCCACGATGGGGATGGGGGTTTCTCTGGAACTTACCTCTGAGGGCTCTTGCAAAGGCCCAGCTTTGTTCTCTAAGACCAGGTAGACTCGTGGATACGGCGTGCTGGGTAACCAGTGCTGAGGGACCTTCCTTTCTCTTTGTTGAGAGGACCCTTGAAATACACAGAAGGATGCATCATGCTTTGAGTTTGCTAAAGACTTTCTGGCCCCATAACTCCTTTTGCTCCTCACCAGCACCTTGTAGGGAGGTTGCTATCCCCACCTTTTCTAGGAAAGAGAATGAAGTCCCAAAGGTATGCTCCCTTTCCAAGTGTGTGCAGCCCGTGCGTGGTAGAGGCTGGACTTGAACTCAGAGCTCTTGATTCCCAGCTTACTCGGTTTGATTACATTAAGCGATATTAAAGAAGGGCTCTAGCTCCCACCCATTTCTTTGATTTTCTTGTAGCTGTACATCTGGGAGTAGGTAAAGTCCCCCAAAGTAATAGTCCCTACAGAACTCTCCCTGAGAGCCTGCCCTGGGACCTGGGGTAGGGATGGGGAAGAGGTTTTCCTAATCTAGTCCTTATAGATGCATATTGTGGGATCTTGTTTCAGGTTTTCCAGTAAGATACGCTGTCCTTTTGTTTGCGTACATGCTAAGTTGCTTCAATCATCTCCGACTCTTGCAACCCTATGGACTGTAGCTCACTAGGCTCCTCTGTTTATGGGATTCTCCAGGCAAGATTACTGGACTGGGTTGCCATTTCCTCCTCCAGGGGATCTTCCTGACCCAGGGATCGAACCCGTGTCTCTTACGTGTCCTGCACTGGCAGGCGGGTTCTTTACCACTCGTGCCACCTGGGAAGCCCGTTCTTTTGCTTAGGAAATTCTAAATCTCCACCACAATGCTGGACTATGCCTGTCCATTCTCAGCTGCACCAGGGCTTATCCTGGGGATTCTGCACTAACTATCCAAACACTGCTCTGTAAGAATGCAGTGCTTAGCATCAGTTTCTTCACGTTGCATGTTGCAAACCTATCATTTAGCTGGATTTACATTCCCATTAGATAATGACCAAGCCTTCAGCTTATGACTCTCCTGTATACACCCCTCTCCAGCCAAATGGGTCCTTCTTGCTTTGCTCTTTTTTTTTTTCCTCTAGGACTTTACTCCCCCAGCTATGCTCCCTGTTGTCCCATCTATGGCACCTTCCTCCAGGTGGAAGTCACCTCTTTCTTCTGAATTTCCATAACACTTAACTGCTGCTTCCCTTCTGGTAATTTCCACTTTTTTCTCTTAAGAGTCCCTGGAGGACAAATCCTGTTTTTGACTCTTAAAGGTGAATTACATCAACTTTTCGGTACCAAGTGCTACTTACTAGTAACCCATTAGGAAGGAAGGCCAATGTAGTTAAGAATTCACAAATGGGGATTGGGACTGTACTCGTGTCTGCCTCACCTACTGAGTCTGTCTGTGGATCTATGCACCCACCTCTATGTAGAGCCCTGATGTTTCTTTGACATTCCAGAGGGACACTCCATGACCAATCTCTTGAGTGGATCATAAGATTCAAAGGCTGCCAATCTTGCTTCTTTAATTTATAAATTGCATTAAAGTTTGCTTTATTATTAGTTTGCTGTTGGCCATTGCTCTACTCTACCTCATAATGATGAAAAGTGAAAGCGTTAGTGGTTCAGTTGTATCTGACTCTTTGTGACCCCGTGAACTGTAGCCCACCAGGCTCCTCTGTCCATGGGATTCTCCAGGCAAGAATACTGGAGTGGGTTGCCATGCCCTCTTACGGGGGATCTTCCCAATCCAAGGATCGGACCTGGATCTCCTGCACTGCAGGCAGATTCTTTACCGTCTGAGACACCAGAGAAGCATTGTATGGGAGTACACCTTTCCAGGAATAGCGATATTGACCTCCAAGTTAAGCATTTTTAAGTAAAAGACACGTTCGCATTGTGGCTTGAATGTGAATCATCCTTACCCCTAATACTAAAACCGATTTATACATTATCCCCAAACCGTTTTGCTTGTATAGTCATACTTCACAGGCGATGGTCTGCCAGTGACTTTGCTCTGTTTAAATGGCTTGCAACATATTATCAAGGTAAATGTAATAAAATTGCTGGGCTGGTGTTCAGTTTATGAAGCATTGTTTTATAAAATAAAACCAAGTGCATATATGCTCATATTCATTGCTCGTAGAGTAAACAGTATGCAATTTATGTGCATTGCTAGCTATACTTGCTTATTTTGTGACTTTCCCATTGTTTGTTATCATCAGGTCTTTTCTTCAGAAAAATGGGAGTGGCTGGGGTGACTGTAAGGCTGAGTTTACATGGGGAACCATCAAAAAAATGTGAGAAACCTGATTTTGCATGGCTTCTCCTCCTGCTTGGCAGTGACCTCCTGGCCCCCTTAGCAAAGTGACTGGTGGAGCCATCGCCTCACCTCGGTGATCACTCCAAAGCTTCATCAGTTGGCAAATCTCAATGTCATGATCAGAAGCTGAGTGAATAGGCCATTTGCTCTAAGACCACCCACAATGTTAACATAAAAAGAGTCATAAATGTAACTTGCATTTATCTTGCACCTTTTCTTCCTGAGAATGTCCAGAAATGCTTTCATTTCTTTATCTCACTTCACCTCACTAAACCTCTATCTGGGAGATCAAATATGGAGTCTTCTGCATTTGTTGTGGCTTGTGCCTTTAAAAAGTCCTCCCCCAGCCACCCTCTGCCCCCTTTTTAGAGCCAGGACCCCCTAAGACAGGACAAACTTCCTGCTCTTGGACAGCTGGGCTCCCACCCTCACCAGGACCAGTACATGCAGTCCCTCTTAACACAGAAACGCAGGTGAAAATCAAGGGTGTGAATTCAAAAAAGAAAAAAAAAAAGATATTCTGTCTTGAAAACAAGAGCTCTTGGAAGAAAGAAAAAAAAATCCTAAGCATTAAGAATGCTTAATTGGCTTAATTTACTTGCTGTAACTCTAAAATATGCTTGTTCTGGCCTTGACACTGCTTCTTGATGTCCCGCCTGGACCCTGCATCAAACGCAGCTCGTAAACAGGGGGCTGTATTTTAAAGTGATGGCTTGAAAAATTAACTGTTCTCCTTTTGCCCTTTCAACTCCCAGATGGAAAATCCCACCCTGATTAGCCAATTGATTTACTCAAAATAAAAACATGAACTTCCACTCTTCTCGCCCCTGTTCTCAACTTTTGCAGAGGGGAGTGAGCAGGTAGACCCGGAACCCAGGATTCCCTTCTCCCCTTGGGGTGTCTAACTGGGTGAAGGAGGTGCTTTGCTGCCAGAGGGCAGCATCCTTTGGGATGCTCGATACTAAACCAGGAGAGCACCCTGGGGTTTCTGTAACAACTGGACCTGTGTGTCTGCTTTCCCCTCCTCCCAGGAGTTGTCGTTTAGTCTAGCAGATACCTGGGTCTGGGGAGCTGTGCTGAGCAGACAGGGGTATGCAGGTGGCTGGCAGCAGCTGAGAAATGAGGTGGAGGGGGGGACATCTAAATTCGCACCAGTGTTTAGGAGGTGAGTCAGGCTGTGAAGGACTAGGTATTTGATGGCTAAGGAGGTCCTTTGGTCTAAATGTTCTAGGCACCCTCCATGTTAGTACCTGGTTTATGAGCTCTGATGTTCTTTGTTCCACTGGGATCTAGAATTAATGCACTGATTTAAGAAGACAAACAAATGAAACCAAACCCTTGGCCTCAGAGGTGGTGGGAAGAGCCCAGAAGGGGCTGGAGCCCTGGTTCTTGTCAGTCTCAGCTGTCCGTGGACTTGTTCTGTGGCCTCTGATGGCACAGACCTGGCTGGGCTCCAGTGAGCTTGTCCTGTGAGATGGGGCGCTCGTCTGGTCCATCTCCCCTTCCTCCAGGCACCACCCCCGCACACACATCCTACCCCCACAGGATTGCTTGTCCCAGAAGCAAAAGGAGGACAGGCACCCCAACGAGACAGTGTTAGGGGAGCAGAGACACCAGGAAAACTCCTTTTCTCTTGCAGGGAGCCCTCTGCTCCTCCCTATTTTCCTGATGAGATAGTCATTGTCTTTGTTTTAAAAAGTGTGTGTATGTGCAATGTTATCATTTTTGTTTAAAATGTATATGTGAATAATGTTATATTATTTTTGGCTTGTACACAAATACACACAGCAGACAGCCCAGTGATGTGTGGGTGCATACACAATACACGCGTATTTCGGTTTTCTGTGATTTAGGCGTCAGGAGGCCTGATGGATCTGTCAGCTGGAAGATGTGGCCTCCTGAAAAGTGTGGGCTCCAACCCTTTTTGCTTCAGCAAAGGTGAGAGGGGAACGTTCAGGCAGGGCCAGCACAGAGTGAGGCTGTGAGGTGCCAGGGAACAAAGCTGAAGAAAGCCTGGCTGAGCCCCACGTCATGTCCCCCGAGGGTGAGGCCACTTTAGCTCCCACACTTGTGTGCCCTGTGCCTCTTCTAGTCCTGGCCCTGAGCTGGGGTGGGGGGATATGCATTCCCCAAGTCCGCAAAGAGGGCCCTGGGCTTCCCCTGCCCCTTAGCACCCTCTGTGGGATTGAAGATGTGAATCTCTTTGTCCTTACCTGGTGAATGTCTCCGGCTTCCCCCTGGCCCATGAGCTCCAGGAAGCCTGAGGTCAGATGCCTTCTGAGCCATACACACTGCGTAGCCCCACACAGACTTTCAAGAACAAAACAAGGTTGGACAAGATGCTGGAGAAGGCAAGGGGTCACCGGGTTGTCAGGGAGCATGGGTAGTTCATGGGGGCCAGAGGCTGCTTCTAAGGGGCTCTCTGAATAGCCTTATGCAAGAACAGTCAGAATGGGCCGTGTCCCAGGCCTGAGGTAGCAAAGCCAAGACCATGAGAGGACAGTGCGGGCGGGCCTGCTCCCCATCAAGGGTGGAGGGTAGAGAAGCTGAGTCACCCCACTGGCTGCAGGGCCGTTCAGGGCATCCAGAGTCCATGCCTGACTCTGAGGGCCCCCTGCCATCAGCACCCCCAAGGCACCCTGATTCATCACTGCTCTTCCATGAGCAGACATAATCATGCTGGCTTTTTAAAGCTCCAGATCCCCCCACCCGCCATCAACCGCTTGGACATGAAGAGCAAATGGCGTTCCCACAGCTCCCCACAAGCCAGCTGGTGTGTCCACTGCTTGCCTGACCGTTTGCCAGCCCTACGGCTTAGCCCGCACTGCTCCCCCTGACTCGTCTGCATTGTGTTTATTTTCTGGGTGGCAATAAATATTAGAATAAAATAAACCGAAGATGGCTGGCGAGGGCTCTGTTAGCTGTCTTCCTGGTTTCCACAGCAGCTGAGTGACAGCTCAGCCGGGGAATCGGCCATCTCTCCCCACCAAGTCAATTCAGCCTTGGGAAAGATGAACATCAGCCGACTCCTGGGCTGTGATGGTCGGTGCCAGTCAGTAAATCAGTCAGATTTTAATTACTAGACGGATGACAGGATGCAGTGACAGGTTGCCGTCCACGGGAGAGCATTTCTTCAAAGCCACTTTAAAAACCGAGAGCACTTCAAGAGGAAAAAGCCAAGTGAGCATGATGGGGCCGGCTCCTGCCGAGGGAGGGTCCCCCTCACATCCCTTCGCCCACCTCCCGCCTGGACATGGGGCAGAGCCAGGGAGCTGGCACTGACCTGTGCGGGGAAGTTTCCTTCCTCCACCCTCTCTCTTTTAAAGCTCCCCTTTCCCCTTCTTGCCTTTTCAGGCCTGTGAGTTTTAATAGGTTCCTACAGCTCTCTGCCTAAGCAGCTGTTCCGTGCCAAGAAAGCCACGACAGATTTGTAAAGTGGCAAACCCTGCTAATTAGTTAGATGAAGTTGCCTTTCTGACAGTGGCCCTGGCGTTGAAGAAGGCGACATACCTTAAAGTGACTGCACCGGGAGGCCTCTCCCACTGTTCTCGTGGAGCGCTTCCATCCTTATTACTGATTCCGTGATAATCACCCTTCCTGGGAAATCCCACCCTGAAGCTGTTCCTTCCAGGGCTGGATCCTGGCATAAAGTTTCCCGTCTGTTATGAATGGCCCTATAACATTCATATGACGTTCTTCTCTGGGGATGCTATGGCCCCAGCATCAGGGAGATGGCAGGAGAAGAATTCAGGATGTGTGTGCCCAGGCTGATGTGGGAGTTGGGCACTTTGTGGCAACTCTGGGGGCACTGGGACTGGCTGCCTCTGGGTGGCCTTGGGTCCTGCCTGCTTACAAAGCAACCTTTGACCTCCAGTGGACTGCAAGCTGCAGGAGGGCCTGGACCATTTCCTGGTGAACATGATGGAAATCATCCCTCCTGGAGGCTAGATGATGCTCTTATCTCTTCCTCTGCAGAAGCATACAAGACATCAAGGGACCATCTCCTAAAGCTTCCTCACCTTGTCAGTAAGAAAATAGACCTCAGAGGAGGGCAGGCACTCATCCAAGGTCACCGAATGAGGTGAGGCAGAACGATGGGCTCCCTGCTTCTTGTTTCACTAACTTCTGTCCAGTCCTGTTTTAGTCTTCCTTTACAGTTATGCTTCGTAACAAAAAACCCTCAAATCCCAAAGGTTTACAACAGCAAACGTGCATTTCTCACCCTGGGACCATAGGCTGTATGTGGTGACTTTGCTCCAGACTGCAGGTCAGATCTGGGTCTGCATCATGTGCCCCTCCTTCCAGGGCTCAGGTTGAAGGCCCAGTGACTTCCTAGGGCAAGTGTCTCTTACAGCAGATGGCAGGAAGGGGAGAGGGCAAGCCTAATGAGGCAAACACGTATGAAGCCTGTGGTCACATCATGTGCATTCCGCATTCACAGGCTAAAGCAATCACACGGCCAGGTCCAAAGACAATAAGCTGCCTACTCTCCTGGGAAGCATGGCAAAATCACACAAAAGTTGTAAATTTACAATCGCATCCCAGGGAGGGAAAAAGCATGAAAGGACCATCCAAGCTATCACATGTTTACCTTCCCCATCTGAAGTGAGTGAGCTTTCTAAAAGGCGTATTGGATAAAAAGACTTCTTTGGAAAAATTATCAGTAGCTCCCAGGATAATCTCTTAAATGACTTAGTTCAAGGCCCCATCAGTTGATGTCTGCTTGTATTTTTCAGCCTTGCCTAGCCATTCCCTGCGTGAGCATGTGTTTAGTCACTTCAGTCGTATCCGACTGTTTGTGACCTGATGGACTGCAGCCCTCCATGCTCTTCTGTCCATTGGATTCTCCAGGCAAGAATACCGACGTGGGCTGCCATGCCCTCCTCCAGGGGATCTTCCTGAACCAGGAATTGAACCTGCATCTCCTGCATTGCAGCTGGATTCTTTACCCACTGAGCCACCTGGGGGGCCCCAACTATTCCTGAATACCTCTTAAACGGTACCCAGTCTGACCCAGAAAGCCCTTGACCTCTTCACCAACTCAGAGATAGCCACAGCTGGCATTCCTTCTGGAAGTGGCACTAACAGAGGCCCACAGCATCCTGAGTGCCCAAGCCTGGGGGCCCGTGGACTGAACGAAATGCTTATCAGGACTCAGATGAGTTTGTTCTCAAACCTACTGCACCTGGTTTTCTTTCAATTGTCTTCACACAGTTTAATAAATTGTGCAAATTGATTAAATGAGAATGAGAAAAATAGATTTTTTTTTTCCCTACAAAAATGAAGTTGAATGCTTTGGAGAGATTCAACAGCAATGGATTACTGATAAAAATTCCTGTTAGAGGGGTGACAATATTTGTTTGAGGAAAGAACTCGTGAAGATAGAGATTCTGTACCCTGGGAGCTGTGTTTGTGCTTCTCCACTTTACAGTCCGGGGAACTGGAGTGTCAGGAGGACAGATGGCCCAGAAGTTATCCCTCCTAGACTCTGTGTCAAAATATTGGAGCCTTCCATGGCTACATCCTTCTACACCAATGTGGTCCATCTTCTGTTCCAGCTCAGAGAGAGAATTGCTGGCCGCACTAGCAATGGAGAAGGGGACCCGTGGCATTAATGGGGAAGCCCAATAGATTCCATTCATTGCCCTCCAAGTGCTGTGCATGGGAGAGGCCCTACAGGACCCAGAAATGGTTAGTTCCACCTTGGCTGCAGGATGTGTTCACCTGGCCCATGACTTGCCTTTTCCCCTCCAGCGGTGGTCCTGGCTTACCTGGCCATCCCCAATCCATCCACCACAGATGGGCCCTGCTTCTGAGGATGCCTCTGCTACCCAGAAGGCAGGGCCAGAAATCACACCTCAGCCTTGGGGAGGTTCCTCTGTGATACACTGGGTAGGATGCCCATAGCCCTGCATTAGAACTGAGATGTGATAAACACCTTTTCTATCTCCTTTTCAGGGACACTACCCCACATCTGCAAAAGAATTCCTCCTCCCGGGGGAACCCAGAAATGCACTTGAACTCTGATTTGTTTTTAGCACTTTATACTCAGCTTCAAAAATAATCTAAACTTCTGTTGGCAGAACGTTGTAATGGAAATACAGTATTTTCCAAGGATTAAACAAAACAACCTAGAGTGAATGGAGGGGTCTCCCTGGTCTCCACACAATTGTAAATATAATTTTTCATGAAATAAGGTATAATACAAATGATTATTTATGCCTCTTTCCCCTATTCCAAGTAGAGAAAAACCTACCCAGTGTTTCTGCTTTTCTCATTTCCTAATTCCTAAAGTAATTTAACAAAAACAAACAAATAAACTGAAGGGGAATGGTAAAATAATCGGTAACTCTCGAAAGAGAACAGCAGTTTCTCAGCTTTTAGATGAATTCATTTTGTTCAATGCAGATGTGTTAAATCTATTCATATCCACATATTCAAGATGAGTTATTTTACTACATTGTTGTACTGTATAAAATGAGTTATTTTGGTGAATTAAATGCTGGGGTGTAATTTTCAAAGGAAACAGAGATTTGTAAATGTGGCACAATTTATGTCAGTGTTTCAATGTGATTATTAAATATTATAGGAAATACATCTCATAATCTTTACCTTTCTCCTTTTGTCTTTTTTCTATGTGTATTCAAGTGGCGGTGCAAATGGATGTGGCAACTCAAAAAGCGTCAAAGAAAAGGCAACCGCCGCCATTCACGTTATTATATTTCCCCTCAGAGGATGCGTATACCCTCTTTTGCTGATCATCGACAGAGGGTAACTCAAACAACTGAGTCAGCTCTAGCATCTCAGAGCCCTTTACAAACCACAGTGAGAATGGGCGAGGGAGGGAAGTGGTTAAGTCCCATGGAAAGAACAGTTCCCATGGAGTATTCAATTTGCCAACATGGTGACTCGGAGAAAGCTAAATTAGTTGATGAATGTATTCGATAGGGATTTATTGAGTGTTTCTTGACTTCTGAAAGGCTTTGCTTACGATTGAAAAATGAACTTCGAGATTCTGGGCCCAGGAAGGAAATATGTGGAGACATTTCTTCTCTGTAGGGTTCATGGCCAATGTCATTGTCCCAGCAAAAGCAACCTTTCCTGCTCAGCTCTGCAGAATCACAGCCCCTCCCAACCCAGCAGCCCAGAACACTATGACCAATTCATCTCAGTTGTCATGCATATTGAAATCTTTTTGCCTGCCCTAAGACCAATTGATGCTCACTCTCCAGTGCAAAGACAGCTTCTTACCTCCGGTCTTAGAAACCCTTCAGTTCCCACCCTGGCTTAGGACATGTGAGCTTCCTGCTGGGTCCATTGCTGAGTTAAGAAACAGCATCCCATCCTGCTTCTTGACACACAGACCGTGGCTGGTTCCCCTACCATCAAGGAAGAGCAAAACCACAAATACAGACCAATGAATGAAGGGAGCCCAAGCCCAAACTCTGTACCAGGAAGGAAGCTTTGGGTACTGCATGTCGGCTCCTGGGCTGTTTTCCCCTGGGACAGGGGACCTTGTCCATGAGTGAGAGAGTCCAAATACTGATGAGGTTTTTAAACCAAATATGCCTGGTGCTGTATAAATGTCTTCTCACATTTCAGGTCAGGAAAAATGCTTAAAATATTCCACTAAAAATATATGTATATATATTTTTAAAAGCCCTTGAGTTTCCTGTTTTCTTCTGCATTTGACTCCAGATTGAATGCAACAAGGAACAGAGGGCTAGAGTGAGAACAGAGGAGGTGAGAGAAGGAAGATCAGGGGAGAAAAGAGAACGTGTATTTATTCCCAAGAAAATTGCCCCTGACTCCCATGCCAAACAGACAAATGAAAATGAAACGTAGGAGGTAAGAGAGCAAAAGAGAAATTGGTACCCCAAATATAAAAATCTCCTTGGCAGAAAAGAGTGATCTGAGACCCAAAAGCTCTGAGTGCTGGCGGGAGTTCTCCCCTCTCCCTGGCCTCCGTCTTTATCCCTTATCCTTCTGTGGATTCAACAGGAAGCCGGAATCCAGGCCGCCTCAGAGAGTCCCTCTTTCCCCCACCATTTAAGTAGGAGCTTGAGTGATTTGGCGGCAGGATCTGGGAAGCTGCCTGCCAGATTCCACCTGCTAAAGGGACTTCCTCCAGCTGTTTGCGAGAGCTCCTCTCCTGCAAAGGTTTATCAGGGAAAAGAGAGCTAATAAAAAAACATGATGAATCAGGAGGCTGAGGAGAGCCGAGTAGCCGCTGCAATGAGTCTCCTCTCCCCTCTCCCCAGCCCCGGCGAGCCCACCTTGGCTCTGCTCAGAGCTCACCTGGATGTGAGCTCAGGGAGGCTCCAGAAGCAGCAGGACGGGACTTGCACGCCCCCCACTCGGGTCATTCACGTGGACGGACTTGAGCCTCTGCTGTCTCCTCAGTCCTCTCGGGGAGCCGTGGGGGACTCCATGGGACAGCGACAGCAACACGAACAGTGTGGGCAACGTGGCTGCTTCTGTTGGCCGGGGTTGGCATAAGGTGGGTGGTGTGACTCTGGGATCAGATCCTCAGTAACTCTCCTTTCCCCTCCAGTGCATGAACCTCTCACCACCCGCTTCAATTTGGCCGTCCAGACCACTATTCCCAAGAGCGTGATTTTACAAGTGAAAGGCATGTATTTTTTATTTTATTGAAGTGCAGTTGATTTACAATGCTGTGTTAATTTCTTCTGTACAGCAAAGTGACTCAGTTACACATGTAGATATATTCTTTTTAAATTCTTTTCCATTACGGGATAGCACAGGGAAAGACATTTATTTTTATACCGCATGACTCCTCAAGTCAGGTTAACTGCCTCACTGGCTGCCCCATCCCCAGGCAGCATTGTATTCCAACACTGGAGGGGAAAGTGGTGTGTTAACTGATGGAGAGGCCTCTGTAGTCTCCAACAGGATGCCATTCCAAGGGATTTACAAGGATGATTTTGGTGTAAAGTGATTTTAACCTCTCCTGCTACCTTCAGACTGTACTTGGGTTCAGAAGCTTTGGAGGACACTCTCTGGCCCCTTGATCTGTCATAACACAAGACTGGGGCTCCAGGGCTTAGGCCCCAAGCCCACCCACTGATTTGTTTGCAAACGTGTAGTAGGCATTGACTATATGAGTCAGACTTGTGCCAGATATTATGCTCAAGATGATAAAAAGATAGACCTGCCCTCAAGATACTAGTATTCCGCTGACAGAGAAATAAAAGAAGATGAAGGTAAGAAGTAACTTCCCATTACATTAGTCCCCAAATCCAAGTCTTGCAACACATTCCCTTTAATAACCTCATCATAGCCTTGATTAATATGTACACTTTATAACAGACTCCACACTCTGCAAACCTAATTCCTGGGACTAGAGGCATCAGGGACCCAGTTCTGAATAATGGTATGTAAGAACTGGAAAGAAAAACCTCTGCTGTCTGCACAGCATATTGCCAAGACTCACTCATTTATTCATTCAACAATTGTTTGTATGCGCTCAGTCGCTCCATCGTGTCATGTCTGACTCTTTGTGACTCTGGACTGTAGCCCACCAGGCTCCTCTGTCCATGGGATTTTCCAGGCGAGAATATTGGAAGGGGTTGCCATTTCCTCCTCCAGGGGATCTTCCCGACCCAGGGATTGAACCTGTGTCTCCTGCATTGGCAGGCGGGTTCTTTACCACTGAACCTACTGAGCACTATTTGATCCAGTGCCGTGCTTGATCTGGGGGATGACAAGATGCAGATGGTCTATCCTGTCCTTAAAAGATTCAGATTCGGAGCAGGAGATAGACATAAAAATCATCATTAGGAAACAGTGTTTGGTGGCTTGCTAAGGGTCACACAGGAAAGAGGGATGGGAATACAGCCTGAGGGGTCGAGGGAGGCTTCCAGTGGGTTCCAGCCCTTCATACCAAATCCATGCAGAAATGTGAGGAAGGGAGATGTCTGCAGGGGGTGGGATGAAGGACATTTCAGCTAAAAATTGTGTAGGAAAATATATACAAGTAGAAGCTCACAGACAGAAGAAATGAATTTGCTTCAGCTAGAGGTGGGGAGGGCACTTGGGGATCAGGAGTGGATGCTAGTGCCCCAAGCAGACACCCTGGGTTTGTTCAGCGGCAGGATGTTGTCTCAGATCTCTTTGGCTCTGCACACTGGATAGTTTCACCCAGGTCAACCAACTCTCAGGAGAGCTCCTCCTGGCCCATCCCCACTTCTCCCAGAGACATTTGCGGTGTAAGTCATGTCTGAACAGAAGGCATTGCACCTGTCCTTTCCAAAGACCAAGGATGCGACACGTTTCCGAAGGAGGTGTGGGCTTCTCTCAAGCTGACTCCCAGGCTTCCACACTCACCTGCTTGTTTGTTTTGCTCTCCGTCTCCTTCTCTGAGCACATTTCCCTCGTCTGAAACACACCTCGAGGAGGGATTTTTGGAAAACAAGATGGAGCTTCCCATCACCCCATCCGTCAGTGCCCACCTTCCCTACAAGCCTGGGGCAGACTTCCTGGGCCTGCCCAGCCTTGCCCCCTCCACCTGTCTTGGCAGATTTTGAGATTTTCAAACACAAGTAAAACAGGTATCTCCCAAGACAGCTCCTACATATGTGGCAGGGATCTCTTTTTAATAAGGACTTTCAAAAGCAAACTTCTGCTTCTGTGCTTTGCAAAATGCTGCTCTATAAAAAGTTAGTGAGCCTCCTTGCAGCAAGGCTCGTTACCTCCCTGTGCAATCCGCTTCCTGTTAATTCCATGATTAAACATTTTGCCCCCATCTATACAAGACAGGAGACGAGAATGAAGCAATTCTGCAGGCAACTGTGGATATTCAGAAAGAGGATTTTTTTTTCTTTTCCTCTTCTTTCTCCTCACAAATAGGAGATTTAAAGTAATTAATGCCATTTAGTTTAATCTATAAATGTTTGAGGAAGCGATGCTATTTGTTTTAAGTACACTCTCAGTGAGAAAATGCAGAGTCCCCTCCAATTTCTGACTTCATGCTCAAGAGCTAATGAACTGAACTCTTCGTAAACATTGGCAAAAGATGCAAATGAACAGATAGAGACTCCAAATGCAGAGGGACACATGAGAAGGAGCTAATTTTACACAATTGACTCGGTAACCTTTTTGGATCAGTGGAATTAGAGACTGATTAATCAGCCATGATTAGCATTTATTGGAGCTTTTGACACTGGTGCATTGTTTGTTGCTGTGTGTGTTTTCTCTTTTTCTTTTTCTTCTTTTCTGCTTTTATTTTCCTCCTGTTTTGTCTCCTGGGGTTAACAGTTTCTAATCCATTTAGCTGCCAGTCTATCATCCTGGATAGGTCAGAGCTAGTCTTTATGGACTTTTAAAATTAATACTAGACAGTTCTCCTGTGACATGCCCTTGCTTCTTGCTGCCGCACTTGGCTGTTTAATTGTAGAGGTGGCCTCTTGTGGCCGCATGCTCCCAATGTTTAGCAAGGGTTGGAAATATGGATGTTAGGAGAAAAACTGGCAGATGGCTGACAAGGCATTTTTACTCATAACACACCAGTAAAACTTTAACTCAGAAGATTTAGTGCGAGAGCGTTCCAGCCAGCAAGCTGCAGCCATATGCAGATTTTTTTTTCAAACTTCTAAACTGATGGTTTTGCAAAGTGTGCATAAGCAGCCTTTATTGATTATGATGTTAAAAATTGAAAGCGTCAGTATCATTTAGCTCGAGACAGTTTTAAAGGAAAAATGAACATTCGTTTTCATTATGAACTACGAAAAGGCCAGGGGCTGGTGAGGTCCACATTCATTATTTCTTCAATTCCAGAGAGGAATTCTCTCAACTTGGTGTCTCTTCCAAAAAAAAAAAAATGTATGCACTTGAAGGATATGAATCAAACCACAGTTCACTTATTCAAGGTGAGGTTACAAGCAGCTCACAAGAGCGACTTGTTGGCTAATTTTTGGGGCACAGACCCTGGGCTGCTTCTTGGCACATTGGGGATCATATTTACATTGGGCTCAATGAGTATTGATCTTACCCAAAACTATGCTAAATAACTCTAAGGTCTGGCAGGAAACCACAAAAAGAGGGCAGGCCAGCTCACGGCCTCTGGCACCGACCCTAATTCATCCACAGACAAGGTCAGCTCACCTGGAGAAGCCAGTCAGCCTTAACCTCCAAGACATCTTTTCCCTTTTTGTCAAGGAGGAAGCTGTGTTTGGAGCTGGGCACACCAACAACTTGGAGATGCATCTCTCTGAGGACAGTTTCAGCACCAGGCAATGTAACATTCCAGACTCTCTTGGTCTAATGTTTAAAATGCTCAAAGTTATCTGTTTCTATTATAGCTTAATGGCTGAATTATTTGTTGCTTAACATGGGATACACTTTGCTATGTCAGAGAGCAAAATGACAATGATAATAAGAGAATAAGACTCATGGAAGCCAGACTCCTGTGCCCAAGCTATTGAGGGAAGGTCTACCTAAACATCTACCTAAGCACCACCCCCTTTCTACCCACAGATACTGGAGAAATCAGGGCCTGGGAGGAGGACTTGGAAGAAAAAGAAACTCCATGTTGCAGAGAGGATGAAAGAGGCTCAGAAACTTGACTAATGTGGGCAGAACGGTGCAGGAACCACTGTTCCCAGCGGAGACACTAACACGCAGCTTGATAAGATGCTCCTGAATTCTAATATTGTTCCAGCTCAGTCTTTGTGTTGGGAGCTGTGATGAGTTGTGTTACTTCATCTTTGCAGCCAGCTCAGTATCTCCATTTTGCAGATGGAACAATTTGTTTTTATGAGCACTGAGCTAATGGATGGCTTTTGGGCAAGTAACTTGTCCGAAGACTCCCAGTGAGGAAGGGGGAGAGATGGTCCCAAGTGCTGCCCTCCGTCTGGGAAGACAGCGTGGGGGACAGCCACACGGGGTGGCAGACATGCCTGTTTCTGTTACCAACCTCCCACGCACTCCTTAAAGGCACAAGCGTGCCTGCTTCTTTGTTCTCTCTCTCAGGCCTGAGGTTAAAGGACTTGTCTTTGCCAGAGACACTGAAGATATAAGGTGTGTGGGTTTAGGTGTCATGTCGTCAGTCTGGAGGTCAGAGTTCTCTAAGTGCCGAGAGATTAAACAGAGGCCCTTTTCAGGATAAGCAGGGTCGCATCTGCTCTGAAGAAAAATGATGCTGGCTTATGAGTTTTCGGGAAACCGCTGGATAAGTATTAAATATTTGGGTAATTGAAACAGAAAGAGTCATGGTAACGGCTGGAACAATTCTTTGCCTATCACAGGACAATTCCCTCCTGGGCAGCCATCTCAGGTAAATCCATTACTCCAAAGCTAGGGAGCATCGTAGGGACATTTTACAAGTTTAATTACCAGAGAGCTTAATAGAGAGTCCTCACCCAGTGCCCTGACGAGTGATGAAGTAACTGGGCCAGGATGGGTAGGATTTTCTTTTCTGTAGGATGGTCGGGACTATTTGATGCCTGGTGAGTGAGGGCTGCTGAGAAACTGGCTCCATTCCTGGCCAGGGGCACTAAGGCAGGACAAACATTTGCACAATCACCAAGGCAGAGCACTGAAATCTCTTGTAGAAAATTATTTTGGAGAGTAGAGAGGCTTATGTGTCCTGGTATGAGCAGCATTTTGTTTTACCTTCCTGGGTCCCTTGCAGCTCCGGTGGGGCCGGGTTTCTTACTGAAACATGATTCTAATGTCAACATCTGCCAGGGCTGAGCTAGTGGTATCAGGAGGCAAAAGTTTGACTTCTCTGGGCTCCAAACACTGAATTGTGACCATTCTCATTTATGTCCAGTTTGGGATCCAGAAAGGTCTCCAGCTTGAGGGCTGGCAGGAGAACCAGGAGGAACGAGAAGGACCATGCGGTATCAACATGTCCCTTAACTCCAAGACAGCTCCAGGCGACTCTAGAATGGGATGGCACAACTGTACTGGTCCAAAGTCTGCATTAACTAATGCTCATTGGATGGTGAATTATAACAGAAACTCTGTTAATGTGTGGGAGAGCCACATGAATATCAAACAAATTCATTATGATCAGTGCTATTACAGTGAATACCAAATGAGTTCATAATGATGGAACAATGAAAGTGTTACCGATAGATTTTATTTCTGTAACAAATCCTCCATGTAAAAGCCCCTCCTATAGTGTTAATTCTAATATAAGTTTGCATTTGAATATTAGCCTCATCAAGTAAATTATGTTTTTCAATAGCCCACACAATAACACTCAGGGTAGCGTTTTGTTCTGTTTTGGCTTTCTTGTCATAGGGACAAGCCCCTCAACCCACAATTTCCAATCTGCCTATCGAGTTTGATGACTGCTCTAAAGGGGTCACATTTTCCTTGGAGTGTCCAATCATTAGAAATTCATTTAACATCTCATATAATAGCACTAATGCAATAGGACAGGATGAGTACAAAATTCATCTTGCGTTCATCTAGATGTGATATGTACTTCTGAAAGAGTTCCACTCTGATTCAGCTTGAGTGTAACCCTGGTTAATGGACACTTTTAAAAATAAAGCATTACTAGTAGATGACGGCTCCATTTCTCTTGATGGACATTGGAATTTTGTGGAGTCACAGTCATAATGTCAAAAGGGTTTTTCCTAGCTCAGTCTAAAGCCGTTCAGACTGGGGACACCAGGGCTCCTGTGGGCCCAGGCTTGGGAGGGAGATGCAATTGATCTGAAATGTGTTGACGGTATGAAGGGAAGCTGATGTGTATGGAGAGTTTGCTGTGCTCCTGATTCCACGCTAAATGCCCAGGTAGGCTATCACTCTGTCAGGTAGGTAGTCCCATTCATAGCCTGGTTCACAGCTATGAAGTTTCAGTAACTTGTCTGGTGTCTTGCAGGCAGCATACGACAGAGCCAAGAGTCAATCCTGTGGTCCTACCTGCTCTCCAGAGCTGCCTCTTAGAGCTGTAGCTTTCCTCCCAAAGCCCAGCCAAGTTTAGGCTCTCAATAAGTATTTGAATGAATGTACCTTTGAAAGATTCCCTCTTGGCCAAAGCAATGGGGAAATTCTGTAGAGAGTTAAGTAATATTTCAGGCTCAGGCTCGTGTATTGTATTAGCTATTGCCTGGGATTAAATATTGGAGTCTGGAAAACAACATGGTTTGTATTTCCCTGCATCCTCCTGCATCCCAGCCTCCTGTGTCACTTGCTCACCCTCACTTACAGGTAAAGAAGAAACTCCAGTGCTCCAGAGCAGGGCACCAGGCGATCCTGCCAGACCTTTTGCACTGGGCCTCCCTTTCCACTAAGTGGTCAACACAGAAAACAACCCCAGTCATTTCCTGTTGTTTCTGGGAAAACACACCCAAATGCTTTATGAAAGACTGAGCATCTTCTCAGCAAAATCAGTGGTCAACACAGAAAACAACCCCAGTCATTTCCTGTTGTTTCTGGGAAAACACACCCAAATGCTTTATGAAAGACTGAGCATCTTCTCAGCAAAATCTTCATTAAAATGCACTTAGATCCCCTTCGATAGAAACATGCAGCATGTTTAGCCGCACCCTCAAAGCCTTCTGAATGGAGCACACATGCACGCACATGCATGCACACACTCATGCATGCACACACATACACACCCATGCACACACACACACACACACACACACACACCATCTTAAACTGCAACTCAAACTGGCTGATTCCCAGGCTTACAGTTAGTTCCCTATCAAGAATTAATGCAATATCATGCACACACCATTACTGAAAAATTCTACGCTGTTTTTTGCCAAGTGTTCCTATATAACAGTTTTATCACAAGTCTGACAGCCTCCATAAAAATTCCAGGCATTCTATATCAACAGCCCTCTTTGTACTAAGTTATTAAACATTAAATTTTTATTCGTCATTTGTATTCTGTTATGCAAAATAAGCTCCTTGATAAGATGTGTCTTCTTAATTGGGCCCTTGATGCTTCTTGGATCGGAGTTGTCAGATTAGCTGGAAGAAGAGGCGCTGCGTTGAGCCAGCTCGCTACCAGGAGACCAATAGCTTTGTAACAACGATATTAAGTTAGAGAGGCCAAATGGAGGGCAGCGCCAGGCTCAGGTGAGGGTTTGCATCTGTGCATGTCTTATGCTCAGGCACTTTTCTCCTGGCATCAGCAGGGCTGATGGAAATAGATTTGTTTGTTGTTTACAGCATGCAGCTGTGGGCAATGCTGCATGGGAGTTGTATAAGATTGAAGCAAATTTGTACTGAGACTAAAATATTGAGCTTTGCTCCCGTCAGCAGTCTCTGGAATCTTATTGTCGAAAACTTTATCTAGTTGTAACCTTCCCCAGGGTGATTTTCATTTGCAGCTGCCCTGTTCTGTCTCTCATCTCCTGTCCCCCACCGCCACCACGGCATTAGCGCTTAGCGGGAGCCAGCCAGGCCGGCCGGAGCGTGGCTCCTTCCTGACAGGGCCACATGCGAGGGCCTCTGACGGGGCGGCCATTTTCTCTGCCCGGCCCTGCTGCTGGCTGCTCGGCCCCGCCGGCCACCAGCCTCTGCTGCCACTCTGTTCATGGGCTCTGGGGACCGGGCTCGCAGGCTTCCCTGCCTGCCGTGGACAGCCCGAAACCCAGCAGATCTTTGAACGGGGGCAGAGCAGTGGATGGCGAATGATTTGTTTTGTTTGTGAGTCTATTAATGTACTTTTCCTGAGATACTTCTAATTTTACCACGTGAGGCCTGTTTCAGTTACCATAAGTTTCTGTTTGTGCTTAAACACCACTGAGAGGAAGGAAAAAAATGAAAAGAAAAAAACTTTCTGAGGACTCTGGGATAACATCAGTTACTCAGTGGGGATACATGTGTGGTTAGGATCGCTTGACCCAGTGGGGTAGCTGAATTGAATGAATTTGTCCTGATCCCTTTTGTGTCTTTCAAAAGTAGTGTGTATGTGTGTGTCTGTGTGTTTGTGTCACTGTGCCTGTGTGTTTGTGTCCGTGTGTCTGTGTGACTGTGTCTGTGTATCTTGTGTGTATATGTGTCTGGTCTGTGTGTGTGTGTGTCTGTCTGTGTATCTCTGTATCTATGTGTCTGTAGGTGTATCTATGTGTATCTTTGTCTATGTGCTTGTGTATCTATGTGTACGTGTATCTGTCTGTGTGCCTGTGTCTGTGTGTCTGTGTGTTTGTGTATGTGTGGGTATGTCTGTGTATCTGTGTGTCTGTGTGTGTGTCTGTGTATCCATGTGTCTGTGTGTGTGTGTTTCTGTGTATGTGTTTGTGTGTGCATTTGTGTCTATGTGTGTTAGTGTGTGTGTGTTTGTCTGTTTATCTACGTGTGTGTCTTTGTATCTGTGTGTCTGTGTACCTCTGTGTGTGTCTCAGTGTGTGTCTGTATATCTGTGTGTCTGTGTGTGTCTGTGTGTTTGTTCCTGTGTATCTGCATGTACCTGTGTGTGTGCACCTGTGTGTGCCCGTGTGTCTGTGTATGTCTATCTGTCTGTGTCTAGGGCTCTCAATGTGAGGAAAGACTTTGGGTTTTGGAGCACAGGATAAAACTCTCCAGTCTTTTGTGGCTGCTGACCATCATATTCACGATGCATTTGACTATTGGTATAAGGTTGGGGGAGGGAGCACGGTAAATCCTCTCTGACCTACTCCAAACCTCCTTGGCCTGACAAGAAAGAACCCCTCTGGGCCAAATATGCCTCCTGGTTGCAGACCCTCAGCCATTTCTGCTTCCTCCCAGTAGACACAAACCCCCCAGGATGGAATAGGACGTGGGCCCCCAGGCCAGGGTCCCCTGGAGTGGATCTCCTCCCCAGGGAGGCTCCATCTTCTAGGTCATCCCATGCTGATGTGTCCATGGGGCCTGGAGCACTAGTGGGAATTCTGATCTCTTCGATCAAGTGGCCTCACCTGGAGCACTTGGTCTGGTTTTCTGCTTTGGCAGTCCTTGGTTTTGGTCTCCTGGGGGGCCTTCTCTGGTGAACAGGGGTAGATCCACACTGTGGGGCCTAGGAATGTGTCTTTACTCTTGTCAGTTGGTGCATGGGGACTTAGAGAGTGACCATGCAAGAGGAGAGGTGGTTAGGCTGGAAAGATGTGCAGGTGTAGCCTTCACCTCTTTGAACAGAACTTCATCCCAATATCATTTTATCTGATGGAGTAACCAGTGGGTCACCATCAAAATCTCCAAGATAAGAACAGAATTATTAGTCATGCCAGTGTTTGCCATTATATAAGTCATGCTTCTCTGAGGCTTCAAGAGAGAGAATTTCAATTCAAACTTGTTTGAACTGACAAATAAATAAAAACATATCCCTGCCAGTGTAATATCTAGGAGTGGGGGCTCCAGCTACAAGCATGCCTCAAGGCAGGTGCCCAATCATGTCATTAAAACCCTTTATCCAACTCTTGGATCTTTGTACCCCTGTGCTGATGTCATTCATAGGCAGGCTGTCTACAAGCAGTGCTGATATGACCAACAGCTTCTATTTAATCTGCCTAGAAATCCTAGTGGAAACAGCATACCTCATTCCTGAAAGCATCAACCAGAATCACAAGGCTAATTCCCATTGGCCCAATTAGATTAATGGTCCATCCTGAACCCACCACTATGACTAGGGGACGGAGCACTCTCCAACGTGGCCGTTAACTAGACTTGCCCTGGTGACATTTTCAATGTATACAAATATCAAAGCATTACGTTGGATGCCTGAAACTAATGCAATATCCTATGTCAAGTATATCTCAGAAATGTTTTTAAGTGGCCAGCACTGACTTGTGTGTCTGTCCTTAGAACTCAGGTGAACTGAGGGTAGGGAAGGACTGGGTCACCAACATAATGAGAAGGAGGGAGGAGGAGAAGCGTAGGAAGAACTGGCACTACCAGCTTTGGGGAAAGCTCTAGCCCTTCTGGCTGTGGTCCAAGCCTCCCTAGCCAAGCTGGCTATTGTGTTCAGACACTATGAGGCAGGCCCAGCACAGCACTTGCTGGCCCCTGAATGTGCTGTGTGCCTCCAGGTCCTTGTTTGTGCAGATCCATCTGTAAGTGATGTTTCTATGTTCATCATGATGTCACTCTCAGCCCAGTGTTTTCCACTGTCCACTGCAGATCTCCTTGACAATATCCTATTGACAATATCCCCTTGACAATATCCTATGTCGCCTGACATGGTGAGTGTGCAGACCAACAGTTCAGGGGCAAAGAGCTGAGTTCCAAACACCCAGGGCTGAGAGCTATAAGTTCACAGCAGAAGTGGAGGGGAGACAGAAGAAAATAGACTCATAAAATATCAAAATTCCAATTTAAAATCAAGTGCCTCCACTTTTAGCCTCTAGGATAATATAATAGGGGATAAGTAGTTTTAACTGTATAGCACTGGAAACTCTACGCAATATTCTGTAATGACATGTGTGGGAAAAGAATCTTAAAAAGAGCGGATATATCTATGTGTATAACTGATTCACTTTGCTGAATGGCAGAAACTAACACACCATTGTATCAACTGTACTCCAATGAAAATTAATTTAAAAAAAGATCTAAAAAGTTATATTATCTACAGCATTAAGGCCCGTAATCACCACTAAGGACAATGAGGTTTGATGGCCTGGTTTAGCCTCCAAACAGATCCAGATTCACTGGGGAAATGCTGAGGCCTCCCGCCCTCTTGTCTCCCTACACACAGGCTATGAGAATGATGAAAGACGGACATTATCTACATTCTAAATACATATAGGTTAATGAAAAGATCACTATTTTCTGGTAATCCATAATTCTCCCGAGATAAAGGACTCCTTCCTGGACAGTCAAGAGCCAATAGCCACTTGGACTAGAGTGGCCTTGGTTTCAGCTCCTGGCTGTGTTTTGACATTTCAAATTTGTAGAGGTCATGTGTGCAGCAGGAATGGCTGGCTAGAACACTGATGATAATATTCCTGGCAGGCTCAGGCGCTGGAAATTCCGGTTTCAAGATATCTCATTATCTGCAGGTGCCATAATGGGAAGCTGAAGGCAGAGCTGTCAATCACAGAGGAACATTTGGAAATGCAGCCGCCCCATAAAAGCTTTCCCTGACTTACCCCCTCTGCTCAACAAAGGGGGGAAGGAAGCTCAAAGACATGGTGTTGCAAGCAGCCCAGCAGCATCAAGCAAAACACCGGTGGGCTTGGCCATCTGATGTATATGGTGTCTGTGAACCACAGGCCATGGTAAGAGCCCCGCAGAGTGCCTGCTTTTCTCCAGAGCTGAGCCTCAGGAAGGCATCTCTACCTGCAGAGATGGTGCTGGGTCCACTGCCTCCTGGACTTCAGAGTCTCACAGTAAGGCCACACTATGGGGGTATAGCCATACCCTGCCAACACACCTAGAGGCTGCTCAGGGATCTCTGCAGTAGCAAAAGTGGGTCCTGGCGGAGCTTTGTGTGTGAGGGTCGGAGGCATGGGGAAACTTAGAAGATTTCATTATACACATGGCACTTTCCTTGTTGTAGGAATTTGCTTCACGCTTGGGTCTAGCCTTGAAAAAGTCTCAACAGTTCTCAAAACAAAATTGAATTTGTTGTGCTATGATGTGTTTACCAGTAAAACTTCCCTAAAAGTAAACATTCAAGAATGGATCTGATAAGTGAGGTTTAGTTAACAAGGTTTTACTAACTTCCATGTCACTGGCCTCTGCTGCTGGTGACTCCCAGGCACCCTAAGGACAAGACACAGAATGGAGGGGTTTTAGAGCTGGAGCTTCCTATAAGAATCCATGACCCAAAATGATTGAGGAGCTTGTCTCACTTTTGCTCAGTGTTAAGAGAATGGCCACAGTGCAGACCCCTCCAGGAACAGATGGGAACTACACAGAGTGTAGTTGGGAGGGAGGGCAAGTGGGCCCCCTTCTAAAGCTGTAGCTTCTATTCAGCTCTGGCCAAACTTTGCCATGAAGAAATGGTTGACCAAGTCTTCTGGCTTTTGCAAAGAATTTGGAAATTCAAATTTTACTTTCTTATTTCCAATTCTGGCAACTGATTCAGATCAGATATTAAGAACAAAAAAAAAGAAAAGAAAATATTTTGGACCATTTACTGTGGTCCCATTTACAGCCTCATTAATCAGAACTAAAAGATAGTTTCCAGCAAATGATAGAAACTAGATAATCTCTATAATTGGTCAATAATTATATCTCCAACCCTTTATATTTTCCCTAAGAGGAAATATAAAGGAGAGACATCACTTTGCTGACAATGGTTCCTATAGTCAAAGCTATGGTTTTTTCAGTAGTTATGTATGGATGTGAGAGTTGGACCATAAAGAAGGCTGAGCACTGAAGAATTGATGCTTTTGAGTTGTGGTGCTGGAGAAGACACTTGAGAGCCCCTTGGATAGCAAGGAGATCAAACTAGTCAATCCTAAAGGAAATCAACCCTGAATATTCATTGGAAACAATGATGCTTAAACTGAATCTCCAATACTTTGGCCACCTGATGGGAAGAGCCGACTCATTGGAAAAGACCCTGATGCTGGGGAAGATTGAGGGCAGGAGGAGAAAGGGGAGACAAAGGATGAGATGGATGGATGGCATCATTGACTAAATGGACATGAGTTTGAGTAAGCTCTGAGAGATAATGAAGGACAGGGAAACTTGACATGCTGCAGTTAATGGAGTCACGAAGAGTTGGACACGACAGAGTGACTGAACCACAAAGAGGAAATAATTTCAGTTGTCGGAATGGCCCTCCTTTCATATCAGTTACATAATTTTCATCCTAATTGAATGAATCATTTATTCATTCAACAAAGAATTGTTGAGCTTTAGCTGTGTACCTTAGCCATAGTAGATGTTGCTAGAACAAAGATGGATAAATCCTCCCTTAAGGACCTCGGAGTCCAGTTGTCAAGACAGCATGGACATGGGAGGATATTTGATAGATGAAGTCTCTGTGCTGAAGGCCATGCCACAGGCCTGGTGGGGTGTGGTTGAGAACTGCCACTCGGGGAAGGTTCCTGCTACTTCTGTATGGTAGTGTAGATAGGAGGTAACCACCATGCAAAGTGCACAAGTGGTATTTGTTTATACAAACCATGATGTTCACGGAAGGTCACCTACCTTGTGTTTAAGAAAGAGTGACTGAGCTTCTGAAATGAGATCTTTAGCTTGGAAAAGATGAGGCTTTGGGAAGGCTAGGCGGGTGATGGAATGGGAGAGCTGACCACTTCTTCCTATGGGGCTGCCATGGTGTGATGATCAATTTTTATGTGCTTCTGGGCTAAGGGTTGCCTAGAAAAGTGGTCAAATATTATTTCTGGGTGTGCTTGTGAGGATGACTCTAGAAGAGATTAGCATTTGAAACAGCAGAGAGGGGAAAAGATCACCCTCAACAGTATGGGTAGGTATCATCCAAATCACTGAGGGTTCAGAAAAACAAAAAAGGCGGAGAAAGAGCCAGTCTGCTCCCTTTGCTGGCAGCTGAGACATCCTTCTTCTGGCCTAGGACATGGATACCCATCTCTCAGGCTTTTAGTCTCAGACAAAGACTTACACCATTGGTCCCCTAATTCTTAGCCTTCAGACTAGAAATGAATTACATCTGGCTTTCCTGCCTCTCAAGGTTACAGATGGCAGACCAGGGGACCTCTTGGTCTTCATAACCATCTGAGCCAATTCCTAGAATAAATCTCTTTGTGTATACGTGTGTGGGTGTGTATTGGTCTGTGTGTAGCAGTATATGTGTGTTCATATATGCATGCATGCGTGTTAAGTCACTTCAGTCATGTCTGACTCTGTGAGACCCTGTAGACTGGAGCCTGCTAGGCTGCTATGTCCAGGGGATTCTCCAGGCAAGAATACTGGAGTGGGTAGACCATTCCCTCCTCCAGGGGATCTCCCTGAACCAAGGATTGAACCTGTGCCTCTTATGTCTCCTGAATTGGCAGGCAGGTTCTTTACCAGTAGAGCCACCTGGGAAGCCCATGTATATGTATGTATATGTATATTTCTATTGTAAATGTATATGTATATACATGTTCTATTTCTCTGGAGAAGCCTGACTAATACACATGGAGAGAGGAATTAGTTTTGCTCCATAAGGAGGACCGATAAATGGATACAGGCTCAAGATCAGGGATCAGGAGTAAGAATCCAGGGATCAAGACCTAGGGTCAGATCTCCAAGCCGCTTAACGTCTGTGTGATCTTCAGCAAGTTGTCTCTGAGCCCCAGTTTCCTCCTCTGTAAAATAACCCCTGCCTCACAGGCCTGTTGCTATAATTGAAAGAGATAATATTGTGGAGGGCTAAGCTCAGTAACCGGGATGTCCAAAGAATTCAGGAATGTTCTAGGCAAACAGAAAGTTCATCTTTATGTGAAGTCAAAATTTAACTGTCAGCGGTCTAAACAGGAAATGAGCCATCTCTGGAAGTAATATGTTCTTCATTACAAGAAGGATTAAGCAGACACTTGGTGGCTAATTGTCAGGAATCCCTTTCTTTATACGGGGTTTGAAGGATGTTTATATAACTGTAAGTTTCTTTTCAGTTCTGAGCCTCCAGATTGCTTAGCAAAGGACCAGGTACTGTATAGTCTGTGTGTGTGTGTGTGTGTGTGTGTGTGCACGCACGCATCTACATGTGCATTGACACATGAAATAATCAATGAGATTTCTAGCCATTATGAACATTTTTCAACCAATAAAGTAAAAGAGTAAATGATTTAAATAATTTTAATTCACTTCAGTTTTAAATTTAAATATTATAGGTATTTGGTTGTCCTTGCTCCTCCCCTCAAAAGAAAACAGACATTGTGTCACATCCCCATGAGATCAAAAGAGAGGCAACAAGCAGCTGTGCAGGCTTAGTTAGAATCTCTTGGACACCTCAGCAGAGTTGGAGGACAGGTGCCATTCCCAAGGGAAGCAGCCTGATGGGAGAGGAGGACTTGTCTGGGGCTTCCTTGTTACTCTGTATAGAATAATTTTCCTATATGTCAGTCCCTGGAAACAACTTGCCTAGGAGCTAAATTGGATTGTCTCATGATAAGCTGTAAAGAACATAATTTTATTTTATTTTTTTAATTAAGAAAAGAGAGGAGGATGCAGGTCAGTTTTTGGTTCTCCCAGTCCCCACTTCTGGAGCCCATGATGTCACGGACTTCTCCTTCTCTTTTCTCTCCTCTTGAAGCCTCCTCTCCTACTTTGAGAAACTCACTGACACTTGTGGGTGATTGGTTACTGAGGGTGTCTGCAGAAGTGAAACTCTGAGGCCGAAGTCAATTCCAGTGGTTTAACTTCAGGTTGGCAGGGGCAGTATTTAGGAGAGCCCTCTAGGCTAGGGAAACAGAACAGGATACTCTCAAAGGCCCTTGAAATCTCCCCAGGCGGGCAGCTGTCTGGTTAGCTAACCTGTCAGGATTTGAGATCCCATGAGACCGATATAAGAAGAAACCACTTAATATCTTTTCACTCCATTGGTTGGGTTTTATTCTGAAGTTTTAAGAAATTGTCCTTTTACCTCAAACTATAATTTGGTCTTGGATTTATTAACTTTCACCCAAGAAGGGCTGTTCTAGAGATTTCTTAACCACTGACCTGGGTGAGAAGACCACTAGCCAAATCCATAGCCATCACACCCCATCTACCCACTCTCAGTCCATCTTCTCCTCTAGTTACACCCTCACCTTCCTCCCCTAAACTTGCTTTTAGGACTGATCTGTTCTGCCCCCTTATATCTGAAAGATACCCCATGCTAAAGAGAGTGTTTCCACTTTGATTTGAGGATCTTTGTTTCTTCCTTTTTGCCCCTTTAAAAAATGTAATAAAGTAAGTCAGAGTGGGCTCTGAGGATGCTTTGAGCCTAGCTGCATGTTGTTAGCAAGTTATATAATGTCTCTGAAGAGCAAATATGAAGATAACAGTAACTAGCCTGGAAGTCCATGCTGAAAATCAAGTTCGAAAAGGCCCACGATGTCATCAAAATGCAAATAATGAAAATCCCTCCTGTCCTTCCTGCTTGCCATTCATTTTTCCTTTCTCCCTTTCTTCCTTCTTTCAAAGAGGAATCAACAGAAGAAACCCCCATGCCAGCCAGAAATGAGGACCACATGATCATTTTGCACCATGACCCATGAAGGACCTGAACCACTGTCATTCCTTCCTAGGAATGTGAGGCATGCAGCAGCTGGAGCGACACAGTCCATCCTCATAAAACCTCAGCATCTCCCCCAACCCCCCCTTTTTCCTCCCTCCCCGCCTTCTCCCCCTTCTCCCCCTCCTCCCCAGGAGCAGCTGGGCCGCAAGCACATGACCAGGAGGGAACACCCTGCATTATGAGAGCCCCACTGTAGACACTGGCGCACATTTTACTTTTAAATGTTTAAACTGATTGATTCTTTCTGACAACATTTTCTTAAAGGCTTTTTTACCCTCCTAATGAGTTTGAGCCTTTTTGAAAGGCATGTGATTGACGGAGCCACAGACTGACAGCTTCAAGTTTCTCCAAACACTTGGGGTTTACAGCATCCTGTTTGCACCCAGGTGAGCAAGTGAGAGAAGGGAGGCAAGGATCCAGGACCTTCATTTCAGAATAGAGCCTCGACTGGCAACGTGCTTGAGAAGTAGAACCTTTTCCAGCTTACGTTGCCTGAATAATTGCTTCAGTTTTGTGATAAGTTCACAAACATTTCTTGAGTCTCCAGGATGTGCATGCTGGATAATGACAAGATGCAAAAGTACTGGTCTTTATCCTCCAGATGCTCAGTGTCACTAGGAAACTAAACAAGAGGACACCGGCAGCAGAGAATGGTCCTCCTGCAGGTGATGCCTGGGCTGGGACCAAACAAATACAGACTGTGAATGGGAGCTGAGCCCAGAGAGAACAAGATGAGGAGCGGACAGGGAAATGCACTTCCTCTCATCCATGTCTTTGGCTGGGTGGGTCCCTCAAACTCAAGTAGTGTAGCTCCTTCATGGTGACTTCTATTACAACTGTGTCAGGTCTGCGGAGGGATTCGGTAACCTCAGGACTCAAACATTACCAGGCTGGGGGATCAAGAAAGTCCTAGAAGGACATATTAAAATCCGTGGGACTTATCCTACAACCAGCGGAGAGTCAGTAAGCTCTTCCAAGGAAGAGGGTGGTATATGCCAGCCCATATTTAGAACACCATCTCTGTTGTAGTATGGAGGGCCAATTGGAGAGGAGATAAACTAAAGGCAAGACTTCAGAAGGTCCCATGAGCATCCTGGCTGCTCTGTGAATTTGCTGTTTACTCCTCTTATCTACAAGGTCAGCAGCCAATGAGTTTGGTCATGACATGTCGACTCAAGTGTTGAAGGAGCACCCAAGAGAACACATCCCAAAGAAATTGGAATATAGCATTTAAGATCAGGGCTGAAGATGCTTCAGAGTCTATTAAATAATAAGGTGTGTCTGCATGATTTGGGTTAAATCAGTTATTCAAAATGGAAATACACTAATTCACATCAAGCACACCCATTCAGACTGGTGTGTGATAACCTATGTTTAGACTCTAGACTCATAACACTCCACTCCCACCTCGGTCTTCCATTCAGTTGTTTGATCAAGCTGACCAGTCATTCATATCTGAGAAGGGTGATTCTTTGCTTGGGAGGTGACTGTCTGCAGCATATGGGTTTCCTATCTGCACTCCCCCGCCCCCAGAACACACAGGTATGGGGACCAAGGAGTTGTCCCAGCTCCAGTGGTTTGCAGGCAGCCTGTCAGGCACTGGATATGAACACACCCCCTCAATGAGAAGTCTGTGATATTCACCTATGGAAGGATCTTCTGCTTTCCCCATGTTTTCGGAGGACTTGTTTGATCAGATGTAATCAGACAGTCCAGTGTCAGTTTTTAATTAATGACATTTAATTATGCATTTTATTTACAGCAATGAAAATAAACAATAACCACACTCTGCCTTAGGTTAGCTCAGGTGACTGAATTGGTAATAAAAAATAAAAAGTAAAATGGGACTGGCCGTCACCTTGTCTGTAAGTCCTCCAGCAAATACCAAAGCCTTTTTGGAGTCAGCTCTGCTCACTCCTGCCACTCCCCAGGCGTCTCTTCCTTCCTGATTGTTAAAGGCTCCTGCCACCTTATCATGGTTTAAAATAGGATGGGGCGAACAGCATCCCCCGCTCCACACTTTGTGCCTTCATGGGATTTCACCCAGAAATACAAGCATTAAAAAAACAGAAAACAGGAAGGTGCCAAAGACCCCTTCCACTTCCCCAGCAGAAATCCGAAGCCAGAAGAAATGGGTGGGAAGGTCCCCACCAAAGTAACCTGATGGGAAAGTGGCCTTCAAAGGACCCCAAAGAAAACTCTGCCAAGATCCTGGGTAGGTCATAGCCTGTCTCCCAGGCAATACTTCAGAGAGTGACATGACGGAGCCAGTAAATTACAGATTCTTCCAGGAATGGTGCCAGAGAACTTGACATTTCACATTCAGTCACACATTGGCAGCTGTCACCGTGGGTAACAAAATGCAGGCACCACCTACAGCTCAATAGGTAGCCAGTCCCCCAGAATTTAGAAGCACCCATCTCCATCCCTGACAGCCCAGTGGCCAGGGATGTGACTCCAGATGCAATTCTGATGAAACATTACTGCATGCATATAACAGGAATAGTGTTCTCTGAATGTGTAAGTTGGGTTTAGCATAGAAACCAGAAACAGACGGCTTTGGACTGCCTAGGTTTGGCTTCAGATATTTTTGCATTCTTCTGTGTGAGTTTTCTTATTGCTAAAATAGGGCATTGTCATTGAGGATAATGTAGAAAATTCAGATGAAACAGACAAAGAAAAATTTGAAAACATCTATAACTGGTAACCCAAATATAATTACTATTTTTTGTTTTAAATCTTTTGATCTATATACATATAGATTAAATATACATGCATATTAAGAGATAATATAATATAATGAATAAATATACATTTGGACTGTAGCCCGCTAGGCTCCTCTGTCCATGGAATTTTTCAGGCAAGAATACTGGAGTGGGTTGCATGTCCTTCTCCAGGGGATTTTCCTGACCCAGGGATCAAACTCACATCTTCTGCATCTCCTGAATTGCAGGCAAATTCTTTATCCACTGAGCTATCCAGGAAGACCACAGTAAGAGATAATAGAGTAAATATATACAATGTAGTATAATATTTTATCGGAGAAGGCAATGGCACCCCACTCCAGTACTCTTGCCTGGAAAATCCCATGGACGGAGGAGCCTGGTAGGCTGCAGTGCATGGGGTTGCTAGGAGTCGGACACAACTGAGCGACTTCACTTTCACTTTTCACTTTCATGCATTGGAGAAGGAAATGGCAACCTACTCCAGTGTTCTTGCCTGGAGAATCCCAGGGACGGGGGAGCCTGGTGGGCTACCGTCTATGGGGTCGCACAGAGTCGTACACGACTGAAGTGACTTAGCATAGCATAGCATAGCGTAATATTTTATATGCACACGCACACATCTTCTCCCCTAAGTTTAATAACACCGTCAGAAGAAACACCATCAGTTCAGTTCAGTTCAGTCACTCATTTGTGTCTGACTCTTTGAGACCCCATGGACTGCAGCATGCCACGCTTCCCTGTCCATCACCATATCCCAGAGCTTGCTCAAACTCATGTCCACCGAGTTGGTGATGCCATCCAACCATCTCATCTGCTGTCGTCCCCTTCTCCTCCTGCCGTCAACCTTCCCATCATCAGGGTCTTTTCTAGTGAGTCAGTTCTTCACATCAGGTGGCCAAAGTATTGGAGTTTCAGCATCAGTCTTTCCAATAAATATTCCGGACTGATTTCCTTTAGGATTGACTGGTTTGATCTCCTTGCAGTCCAAGGGCCTCTCTTCTTCTTTTTTTTTAATTTGTTTATCTTATTTTACTTTTGGCTGCTCTAGGTCTCTGTCATTGTGCATGGGCTTTCTCTATGGCGGTGTGCAGTCTTATTGTAGCGGCTTCTCTTGCTGCAGAGCACAGTCTCTAGGTGTATGAGCTTCAGTAGCTGTGGCACAGGGCCTTAGCTGCCCTGCAGCATATGCGATCTTCCCTGACCAGGAATCAAACCAGTGTCCCTTGCACTGCAAGGTGAATTCTTAACCACTGGACCACCAAAGAAGCCCATATAGCTTCTTTATTTGGAAAGGGAGGTGCTATGTTAAATGTTTTGACTCAGAAATAAGACTTTCATTTATCCATTCCATTTCATTCTGGTTTGTTCTTTTAAATCACAAAGTTATCAAAATTTGACTGCTGTCTTTTTAAAAATTTTTCTTGGAGTATGGTTGGTTTACAGTGTTGTTAGCCTCAGGTGTACAGCAAAGCGGATCAGCTATCCGTATCCATATATATCTTGAATCTGTGCTTTCTTCAGGTTCAATTACTCTTGGCCATAAGGGGTAACACCCCACTTCATGGAGTGCTGCTTTTTCAAAACCCACATTGGTGATCTTGATTTTGATATCTTCAAACACTTTTATGATTGACAGTCTAACTTCGAAGCACATCAAAGAACATTAGGGCTCGGTCTGCATTTCCTATTCGATTAAACTTTTAAGTAAACTTCCCTCCTACCCTTTTCAGACGTGTATTCTTTAAATTCCTCACAGGCAGGTCTGGCTTAACCTCTTGTGGGGTCACTGCTCCTTTCTTCCGGGTCCGGGTGTGGACAAGGCTTTGTTTGTGCCCTCCAAGAGTCTCTTTTCCCAGTTCTGTAAAAGATCTGTAGTCAAATACCACCGGCCTTCAAAGTCGAATTTCCTGGGGCTTCTCAGTCCCTTTGGCGGATACCCAGGTTGGGGAACCTATTGTGGGCCCTAGAACTTTTGCAACAGTACGAGAACTTCTTTGGTATAATTGTTCTCCAGTGTGTGGGTCGTCTGCTTGGTGGTTCTATGGTGGGGCTAATGGTGACCTCCTCCAAGAGGATTTATGCCACATGTTGTGCTTCCCAGGCCTGCTGCAGCGCCCCTGTCCCCGTGGCAGACCACTGCTGACCCATGCCTCTGCATGAGACACTCAAACATTCGAAGGCAGGTCTGGCTCAGTCCCTGTGGGATCTCTGGGCCCTGGTGTGCACAAGGTTTCATTTGAGCACTTCAAGCATCTCTGGTAGGTATGGGGCTTGATTCTAAACATGATTTTGCCCCTCCTACCATCTTGCTGGGGCTTCTCCTTTGCCTTTGGATGTGGGGCATCTGTTTTTGGTGGGATCCAACATTCACCTGTCAATGGTTGTTCAGCAGCAAGTTGCAATTTTGGAGTTCTCACAGAAGATGAGCACACGTCCTTCTACTCTGCCATCTTGAACCACCTTTATGAATGAGCCTCTTGAGGAAAGTGAAAGAGGAAAGTGGAAAAGCTGGCTTAAAACTCAACATTCAAAAAACTAAGATCATGGCATCCAGTCCCATCACTTGATGGCAAATAGGTGGGGAAACAATGGAAACCATGACAGACTTTATTTTCTTGGGCTCCAAAATCACTGCAGGTGGTGACTGCAGCCATGAAATTAGAAGACACTTACTCCTTAAAAGAAAAGCCATGACCAACCTAGACAGCATATTAAAAAGCAGAGATATTCCTTTGTGGACAAAGGTCAGTCTAGTCAAAGCTATGGTTTTTCCAGTAGTCATGTATGGATGTGAGAGTTGGACCGTAAAGAAAGCTGAGTGCTGAAGAATTAATGCTTTTGAACTGTGGTGTTGGAGGAGACTCTTGGAGTCAGATAAGAGTGAGGAGTCCCTTGAACTGCAAGGAGATCAAACCAGTCAATCATAAAGGAGATCAGTCCTGAATATTCATTGGAAGGACTGATGCTGAAGCTGAAGCTCCAATACTTTGGCCACCTGATATGAAAAACTGATTCATTGGAAAAGACCCTGATGCTGGGAAAGATTGAAGGCAGGAGGAGAAGGGGATGACAGAGGATGAGATGGTTGGATGGCATCACTGACTCAATGGACATGAGTTTGAGCAAGCTCTGGGAGTTAGTGATGGACAGGGAAGCCTGGCGTGCTGCAGTCCATGGGATTGCAAAGAGTCAGACACAACTGAGTGACTGAACTGATCCTTTGAAGACAAGGGTGTTCTGTGCAAAGTCAGTTGGAAGCTTTTAGAATATAAATGTTTGGTACTAAAAGAAAGTCCTCCCTGAGTTAGACACCCAGATGTCTCCTAACTGTGAAATTCCTTCCTCTGTCTCTAAGGACCTGGGGCTTTCCACCACCTGTAATCGTTTCATCAGGCATGTGATGGTCAGTCTTCTTCGTCCACATTAAAACATTGGTTTCATTCTGATTCACGGCAGCACCTTTCTAAAGAAATTTTGAGAGAAAACCAGAGGTCCAACTCTAAGTTACTCTTCTCTCTTCATGATGTTCCAGTGCTAATGACTCAGCAGAGGTGAGATTTGGGCAAACAGGTACAGTTTTATCCAAGCTGAGTTTGCCTGTGCACACCTAATGACAACCACGTCTCAAGGGACTGACCAGATTTGCTCTCAGCACTGACTGTGAACAGTAGAAAGCCCATGTTTGAATCCTGGCTGACCACTCGCGGGTCTGAGACCTTTAGCTACTTTCGACACCAGTTTATGGAGACCCTGTGAAAAACAGTCAGGACAGGTTAGCCTTGAGCCTGGTGCCTCACAAAGAACCAGCAAGCACTTTCTCCAGCAGCAGCAATGGTTATTTTGTGGTGGACCTGCCCTGTGCTGGTCTTTGTTCCAAATGCTTTACCTGTATTAACTCATTAAATCCTCACTCCTATCTGACAAGGAAGGGGCTGATACTACCTACATTCCCAGAAGAGAGGACCAGGGCATGGTAGAGTTAAATAATTTACCCCATATTACATAGCTAGTAAGTAGTGAAGCCAGGATTTCACCAGCTGGTTTGGCTCTAGAGCCCTAAGTACTATGCATACTTTACCTATGTAGAATGTGTGCATTTACATAAATCTGCATTATATATGTGTATGTATTACGCACCCTCTTCCATCTCCCCATATCTCCACAAGTTCCTAAAGCACATTCTTTGTCACGGCAGCAGTGCAGCCTGCTGTATGCAAAGAGAGGATCATTCTTAGCTGCTTCTTTATTATTGAACATTGAACTCATTTGCAAGGTTTCGATATTATAAATCATGCTCTGGCAAAAGCTTAGTAGCTAAATTTTGACACACATCTATGGTTATTTTCTTAGAGCTAATTGTTAGACGGAATCGCTGGGTAGGGTGACCATCCTGTCTGGTCTGACTAGGACCAAGGGGTTTTCTGGGAAGTGGGACTTCCATTCCTAAACCAGGACAGTCTTGGACAAGTCAGGATGGCTGGGTCACATGACATTTCTACACCTGTTATTTGCTAAAATGTTCTGATGATTGTAACCCCTTAAACATAAGGTTGATATAAAATTAAGGGAGGAAAAGAAAAGGGTCTATCCAGATGACAGTTGGTATTACCACTGTGAGTTTGCATGGATTGTATTCTGAAGGCATTGACTGGGGTGTGAGGAGGGGATGCAGTGAAAGTCACAGAGACCAGTGAATACAAGGAAGATTTTTACACAAAGAAACAGAGTCTCAGAAGAATCAGAACCAGAAGAGGGCAGGTTCTGGTTTCTGCTACTTCATGAAGCCAGAGCCGAGGTGGCCAAAATAGGGAAGCATGTCTGAGCTGATTTCAAGACTTGTGTCAATTTTTTAAGTAACTAAGTGTACTTACCCATGCTAGTCTCAATTTTTCATCAGTTCATTTCAGCAAATATTTACTGGATGCCTCCTCTATGCCTGGCACTTTGCTGGTTGCTGAAAGTAGAGAGGAAAATAAGTGTCTCTGAGAAGGTACTTTTCAGAGTCTGCGGTGCCTTCCTTGCCAGACATCCAGATCCTCATGCAATCTTCACTTATTCATTCATTAGGCAAATATTTTTCTGGTACCAGGTATATAACAGCCTTCATGGGATTTATAGCCTTCCTCTTTTCCCTGCTAAAAAACTTTTTAGAAGAAAATCTGCTTTCAGTTTTGGTGAAGAAACCCTTTCAAACCTAAGATCATATGCAACTATCTCAACTTAAAAGACTCCTTTCCTTGCTAAGACGTTTTCAAAGTCAAGGAGCAGGTAGGGAAGGCTTGGGGGGATGCGAGCCCTCCTATGCAAACTGGGAGCCCACGCAAAGCTCAGCCCCTCTGCGGGAATAGCCAAACAGCCTCATGGTAAGAAAACACATGTCTGCTCCTTTCCAGGTCTAAGCAAGGGAGGGAGAATGCCAGATGCAGAGAGATGTCAAGGTTGCCAGGTCTGGGGAGCAGTGAGCAGCTAGTAAAGGGCCAGGCTCTGATTCCCCTCAGTGTTCTGCCCCATCAGCGCCCTCCCTAACAAATGCAGTCAAAGATCCTACCAACGACATGATTTTCAAAGTGCAAATTTCTGACCCCACAGTTGCAGGAGTTTTATTCTGTTAAAGGTAGTATTTATTGAACATCCATCAAGAACCTGATTGTTTGTTCCAGAAAAGCAATTGAACAGACACACCTGATTTCATTAAGATCTGCAAAATAAGTGTTAATATGTCAATTTCTAAAAAGTAGGGTTAAAGACCACTTCCCCTCACTTGGACTCCCACCATACAGCAATTGTGATTCAGTCTTAAGAGGCTGGTTCCACTTTGCATATGGCCCTCCCAACTTCCCTCTCACCCTGAGACCAGGGGACTCTAGCTGCCATCTTTCCTTTGGCCACCAGGAACCAGTCCGATGGTCCATCTCATCCTGGCTTCAAACAAGCAGAGCTCTTTCCTTCTTACAACTTGTCTACTGCATGACAGATTGCTTGAGGCTAGGGAGAGACTCAGGGAGACCTAGATTCTCCTATCTTCCTGGCATGGACTCTACCCTATTGAGGATATTGAGCATTCAGTCAGGTGAGTGCTCCATTACCATCTATTACATAATCAAGAGTGGCTCACAGGATCTATATGCAGACACTCCCAGGAGAGTTGGGTGCACATTGCATCACACCCGTTGGCATTCTTAACACCCCCACACCTAGACTCCAAGGTTGCTATGAGCCCCACCTGTGCTGGGTGCTGAATGAGCCCTCTGCAGAGTGTTGCCCACATGTGCCTGCCCTCAGGCACATTTTGCGGTCAGAATGCCAAGGGTGGCAGCATCTTTCAAAGCCATAGCAGTTGCTGGAGACCTGAATCAAGATGTGGTGCTGAGAGCTCCTGACCTGCTTGGAGCAGAGAGGTAGTAACCATGCCCCTGCGGTCCAGTGTCAGCTGATAGGCTGTCCTGAGAAACCTGGAAATAATGTCAACCCATAATTATGGAAGGGCTTCCCAGGTGGCGCTAGTGGTAAAGAACCCGCCTGCCAACGCAGGAGAGGTAAGAGATGCAGGTTCGATCCCTGGGTCGGGAAGATCCCCTGGAAGAGGGCATGGCAACCCACTCCAGTATTCTTGCCTGGAGAATCCCATGGAGAGAGAAGCCTGGCAGGCTACAGTCCATAGGGTCACACAGAGTCAGACACGACCGAAGCAACTTAGCATGCAAGCATGCATAATCATGGGCATTTGTTGAAAACTTCATATAGGCCACATTATGTTTGGGATTGCATATCCACCCTAAGTGGTAGGAAGCAACAACATTCTATCCTGACAAGGCAGGGGGCCGAGGCTTGTGGAGGGGAAGTCACTTGATCAAGGTCTCGGGGCTAATCAGGGACAGATCTGGAATGCCAAACTGGGGGTGTGAACACTGTGGGATCCTGCCTTTTCTGAACTTCATGGGAGGCCCTCAAAGCCCAGCTAATGGCAGAGATCTCGAATCACTTAATTTTGTGTGTTTTAGAATGAACTATAAATGGCTGGCATTTGAAAATCAAAATCGACATCATCAGAAGTATAAAAATAATGAGGTGGGTGGGAACCGGCACACGGCGTGTATGAGCCATTTGTACAACGAAAGGAGGGGCCATTTAGAGCCAACAAAGAAATGGCTTTTCTCCAGTCGCAGATAAAAAGCCTTCTTCAGTGTTAGGGGAAGGCAGCGTTTAAGTAGTCACACTCACTGTAAGCTTCCTTTTGATTATGGCAAATAAGTTTTCCTTTAACGAGAGATTTTCTTATAAAAGGGAGGAAGGGTGAGCACAGTGAGCTCAGCATTCTGGAGCACAAGATCTTTTCAGGGAGCCCATCCCCAGCCCAGGGCCCGTCCTCAGCATCTGTACATCCTCCCTGTGTTTCATGGGGCCTTTTATGGAGCGGGGTCTCCCAGGCTGACCATCGAGGCAGCTTATTATCTCCCAGAAGCACATAATGTGTTGCAGCGACTGACTGCATTACGGCAAGCCCCTAAATTGTATTTGGACAAAGAATAATTGAACACTGGACAGAATAACAAATGCCCCGGTCAAGTTTGCTTCATGGGTTTATCGTGTTGTATTAACATGATAGAAATATGAATACTTAAATCTTATCTCAGGTATAGTTTATAACTGCATTAATCATTTACTGTATTATATATTTTTCATGTCAGTAAGATTGTGAGGAAAAGATTCAATTTTCACAGCACAGTCAGAGAGTGTGTTTTAGATAAGTAGGAGGCCAGGATTAAACCACTGCAACATGGCTTTCAATTGCAGACCCTATAAAGGGAAGGTTAGCATATATCAAGCAATATTAAGCAAGATCCTTCAGGCTTTGGGAAAATAAATCACCAAGGCATTCGATGCCATCACCATGTTTGCCTGAATCAGATAAACACTTACAGACTTTTTACTTATATGTGATCTATCCAACTGGGCTGGCAAAACTGCTGTTTATCCAGGCCTGATGCTCTGTACTATGCAGAGTGGATGCTGACTGCTGACTTCCTGGATCTGTCTAGGCAGTGGAGGCAATGACCTTTGTGGCTTAGCACCATCACTTGAGACATGCTCTCCTTTTTTAAAAATTAATTTATTCATTTATTTTATATTTTGGTTCTGCCATGCGGCATGTGGGACCTTAGTTCCCTGACCAGAGATGGAACCCGTACCCCCTTCCAAGACTCCATTGGAAGCATGGAGTTTTAACCCCTGGACCACCAGGGAAGTCCTGAGATGTACTCTCCTTTTTAAAGGCAGCTCTAGCAAGCCCTCTGGGGCCCCAGTGCCCCCAGAACCTTAGAATATGTTTTCTAAAATAGCTGGGAGGAGGGGAGACTGCCCCCTCCCAACCATAGATGATGAATGAGGCATTGCTTCCTACCTGGCTAAGTCCTCAAGAATCATGTCAGCATCATATTAAATCTCAACAGACATTCTTAAGGGAGGATGTACAGTTTTTTCAGATCACCAGCTTCAATCCACTCTGGTGAGAGGTTAAGATGGGAGAACTTTGTTTTTTTAATAAAAACTTTTTGAAATTTCAGTTCACCCCAGCTTCCCCAGCAATGTCTTTCTGAAAAACATATCAGAGGTTTGTCATATTTACTTGTGTCCTTCACGCCCTTATGTTTGTCCAGCAAAGGGAAGCGGAGGTCATGACACGGAGTAACTTATTTCTCAAAGTTTAGGAGAAAATCAAAACAGCAGGCCATAGAATAGAAAGGTGAGATGCAAAGACACAAATCACTTCCCAGTCACAAAAATTGCCAAAAAATAGCAGCTTGCAGCTGTGCACAGCAGGGACAGAAAACATTAAACACATGTTAAATAACAAATAGGAGACTTAAATATAGCTAAAAATGGACCTTATTCTGAATAAATCATGCAAGCTGCATCTTAACCGTCCTGAGAAATGTAATGGATCATGTGAAATCTGCCAAATTTGTATTTAAAAAAAAAATCAATAGCGTGTGCTTCTGCTTTTAAAACGACATGCTGTTGGGTTCAGGGAAGATGTTCTGTGCTTCCATCGTCCCCCCTGCCCCCCACGCTCTCCCGCCGCCCATAAGACTACAGCTGGATTTAAGAAATTTCACTTTAGTTAAAGACAAGCAAGACATGCATTTGAATAAGTCTATTTTTTTTTTTTTTGGTGGATAAAAACTATTTAACATTCACTTTGCACTGCCTTAGCATTTCACAAAATTGTTCCCTCTTTCTTTTGAACATGTAAAGGAGTTGGCTCATCTATTCTGAACCGTTTTTTGAAAACCACAGAAGTTCATTTCTCTGATACTTCTCATCCATTTTTAGCCTCTACTAAGACATAGCCATTGCCACTCGGGCAACGAGGTTTTATCCTCTCTCCTTCACTATCTAGGGATGAGGGGGGCATTTGCCTTTTATGACAAGAAGGCCAAATAAATCTCCAGGCAGAGTATTCAAATCAATCCTGCTGGCAAGTCTCCTTCTCTTGAAATGTTTGCTGCCTCTATATTTCTGTCTTCATATTATTTTCAAGTCCTTTGGCTTGCCTTCAGCGTGGAGGGCCATATTCTGGTTTATCCACGTGTGTCTCTCCTTGGAGATCAGTGTACCTTTAATCACAGGAGAGAGGCCTTTGATGAGGGACTTCTTAACTCTGCCTTAATTTTGTCACAATAGCACATTTTCAGCTCCAACTGCCACATACACACACACACACTCATGTGCACATGCCTGGGTCTATGTCTTGAAGGGAAGGTAACCCATAGTCATGCACTTCCAGAGGCAGTGGAATTCCCATTGCTATATGTATTTTTTGAGTCATCAATAATCAGTGGCCAGGAATGTAGTGTGAGGGCCGGGCTGTGCTGTGGAAGGAGCATCACGACGAAGCAGGCACTCATCTGCCTGCCCCCCTGTGAACCAGGGACTGCCCGCGCTGACACCAGTCTTTGTGCCTGGCTCTTTCTCCCAGAGTTCTATTTTCATTCAGAATATTCATAATACTCTCTTAGCATGAACACCAAACCCATGGCTTTGAGGGCAAAAATATATATGTGTGTAAAGAAGAGAAGCAGAGAGAAAAAAAAAAAAATTAAGAAACAGGAAGCAAGCAGAGTGTTGCTGGGGAGCATGGAATGACATGATGAGAATACTCCCCGGCGACTCTGCCCCAAGCCGTCCTTTCTCAGCTCGTACGGGGAGTGTTTCCACCGAGCTGTGCTCAGACGGGGGCTCTCCGAAGTCAGTAATGCTCTGATGTACTGAGAAGTCATAAATATGGAATACAGCACCGCTGCTCTATTTCCTGTATTTCAAGGATATGGGTGGAATTACAGATGGTGGTATAAGTAGTGATGAAAAAAGGGAGAAAGAAATGTAAAATGGAAGGAAGAAAGGAATTCTGGTAAAAAAAAATAAAAGAAGGAAAAGAAACAAACAAAAGCAGAAAGAGGAAAGGCAGGGAACGGAAAATAAAGGAAGGATGGGAGAGACAGGGGAGGAAGGAAGAATTTGATGTTTAGCTTAGAACTCATGTAGCATCTAGTTGCCCCAGAAATTTTATTTCCAGGAGAGGAGACAATGGACAAGTACTGTCTTCTCGTTGACAATAGGAGGGGGAGGAGATGGGTTTACTTAGGCAGTGATGGCCGCTGCTTAGAGAAAGGTCTGGTCCTCTACAGCTGTGGGAAATCAATCGGGTTTGCTCTTTTGCCCTCCCACCGTCGACCACAAAGAAAATTCCCAAGCTGCCAGTCACCCCTCAGTATTCCCCAAAGACAAATTATTTTTGAATTTTCCAGTGGGGAATTAACACAAAAGGAAGCAGCAGAAAACTATTATTTGCAAGGTTGGTGGCCCACCTCAGTGTGGCCCTATTTTGAGACCATCTTTTTTTAAAAAAAGGAAAAGGAGTGTTTTTGCAGCAGAAAGCCCCAAGCAAATCTTACTAGGTTAATAAAGTAACATCTAAAATGCCCCTTTATTAAGACTATTTCTGACCCCCTTCCCATTTGGAATTCTCACTAACGCGTGTATGCTCTCATTTAGTTTTAATGGTCCAGGAGATGTGGGGTTCATCTTTGGCTTTGCGTGCCTTTTTTAATTTGTTCCTTTCTCTTATAATATTCCTCCTCTAACTTGCCTGATGTGATTCATTTCTTTAAGATCTTGTTTTATTTTTAAGTCATCAATTACTCAAACTTCGTGGGCCTATCTATCCTCAGCCATCTGGACCCCATACCTTATTTTAAAGCATGTTCAAATAATGACAACCTTCTTTTCTCAATTAATTTATGGGCTGTGGGGACCATTTTTCATTTGTTATCATGCACTTCCATTTGATCTCGCCTATCTTTCTTCTGCATCTGCAACCATGGAGTATAAATCTTCCCCTCCAGCACTGTCATGGTGTCTAAGATATATAGGTATAACTCCCTATTAGTTCCACAAAACTGACCTTAATTTCTAAAAATGGTATCAGATGTGAATAAAGTTTGGTAAGATGATTTGTTTTGATTTACTTTGTACCACTTATCTTTGAGTTTTCTTCCTAGTTTTCTTTTATCTAATTTAGACAGTAGAGTCTTGCAAGCTGGGTTACAGTTTATCCATTACCTTTCTGCCAATGCTGCTCCTTAGAGAGATAGGGCTGGGAGATTTTAGGCTGTGGATAATAATAATGTGGCCCGTGGCATGCTTGAGGTTGGTTTGCGTTGTTTTCTATTTTATTCAAGCTGACCTCCAAGCTTCAATCTCTTTGCTATTTTGGAAATGTGAATATTTTCCTACGGCATGACTATATCAAGTTATTTGATATTGGATCTGAGACTTGCACAATAAAATTAAGCATGCAGATCCAAATATCTCTTCTCTTCTGATGCTCAGTTGACAAATAGGAGTATTGGAAAGACCCAAATCTCTCAGCAACCATTAGGGATGGCTGCTTTTGGAAGTCTGAGGGGCTGTGACTTATAAAGCAGAATCTGTGTGTGTGTGTGTGTGTGTGTGTGTGTTTTGTTTTACATAAACAGACTTCCGTCCAAACTAAGGAATGCTAATTAAGCAAAAACCACGGCCAGATGTTTATTAACACTTCTCAGGTTCATGGGATTTGGAGAGTGTGCAGTTTTCGTGGACTAATTTTAAAAGGGAAACACCTTTATTGGAATAATGGCCAATTATAATTGCCGACTTTGCCTATTCCTTTTTGCACCGGTGGAGCTGACGGGGGCGGTGATTACCTCTTGGTGGAGAGATGAAGTGTCTGGTGTCTCCTGGCGCAGATCGCCCCAGCAGCACCTCGACTTTGGGTGTGGCTTTTGAGCCACACAACAGGCACAGCATGGAGCCGTGAAGGAGCACGCAGACACAAAATGAACCCGGCAGTTTGTTATGCAGAGGGAGTTTTCATTTCTTTTTGCTTTTTTAATCACATTAAGACCTGGTGATCGCCTGCATGGGCACCTCTTGGTATGGGAACAATCGGAGGGAACCCTTTGCCAAACAGTGGAGCATCTCTGGAATGCCAGTGAGCAGGGAGACAGGAAGAAGGGTTGTCAGGCCTCAGCATGGTGACTTCACTCGGGGCCCAGATTCAAACTGTGGAGTAATAAAACTGAATAGCACCATATAAAACTCTGCGTTTCATAAGACAAATATTGCTCTATGCATTCATGTCCCTTGCACTATGTTAACTGTAGGAAGAAATGGAAACAGTTTTAGTGACCCCCTGGGACCTATAAAGGCTATTTCTGAGTCTGAATCTTGCTGTTTAATTTAATCATTTATTATATTAATATTCAAATGGGCTGCATCTTATTAGCTACTGCAAAGATGTTAGTCTGTCTGAAATAAATACCTAATTATGCTTTTGAAGAGAGGGGTTCTAAAGACTTTGGTATGTTTGTGCTAATAGAACAGTTCATTTGCAGATTTTTCTGCAGAAATCAGCAGTTTGAAGCTTTTTTCTCCCTCTCTTTTAAGAAAATAAAAACAAGGATTACATATACACCAAGAGGTCTCAATAGCAGTTCCTGGTTCCATGCAGCCTGGAAATTAGGGGTTTTTGTTCTCTGTGTCGGGGCGAGGGTCCATCTTGGAATGACCAGCGCTCTCAGCTCAGTGATACATTTGTACAATTAACTGTTTTAATCAAATGACCATGACATTAAATATGTTCCTGTTCAAAGGAAAAAAAATACAGATATCCTCTAGAAAATTTGTATTTCGAGTTCAATATGCTTTTATTTTTTAACATGTTTCATTATTTTCTATCTGTGCTTCAGTCTCTTTCTCTCTCAGTTCCCAGTGTAAAATCAAAATCTTATGTAGGTCATTGATTTTTACATCCACAGACAATGGACACCAGCAACTTGCAGAAATCAGACGGTGCCATTTGGAGACACTGCGCAAAACCTGAAGCCACGCGCACCCTGGGGGAGGGGCGGGGAGCGCACACCCGCGGTGTCTCCTCGGGGTGTGTTTGAGGCCAGAGGCTGGCAGGATCCATACGGAGTCCATTTTCCTAATGCCGAGCATTAGCTTCATGAGGATGGATTATGCTGCTGGCGTAATATACACAAACGGTGATGATAAATTCTAAACTAAATGTATACACTGCATTTGGCGCAGTGGAGAAATTAGTGGTAAGTGCAAAAGTTACAGTCTCAGAAACTGGGAATTACACGTTACTATCTTTCTAAAGTAACTGCCTCTGAATTTGCAATCACTCTTTTTTTTATTTTCTAAGATTACTGAAATGGTATGTCTGCTAATATCCAATTATCTGCTTCACATTTTTTCCCCCCCAGATGAATATTAGAACCAAAGGTTAAAGGCCTGCGCGAGTGACCAGAGAACCCCTCCCTAGTCGGGGACAGTCTCGGTTCCCTCTCGCTGACCTCCATTTAACCTTTAAATTGACCTAGAACGAGTTTATTTTCCTTCTCCTCACATGGATGGCTGTCCCAGGAGAGGGGACCCCTCTTTTCCTGGGTGGATAATTACATTGTGGCTGAAATTTGCTTTCAACTGCACAGGGCTCAGTGTCATCCCCTGCTGTGTTGACAAGTCTCCTCCAGGTTCCTTTGCACACAGCCTGTGTTGTCACTGCCCCCAAACCACAGTTCCCCTTGTCCCCACCACCCATCCCTTCCTTTCTATCTGCATACCTGCTGCATATCCGGCCCTGGCCGGCTGGTGGCGCTGTGTATGCAATCCACTGCGAATCTCTGTTGGCCCCAAGGCTCTGCCCACAGGAAGCTTTCTTCTGGATGGTCACAATGGTTGAATTTTGATCTGGGGTGAACTTTATGCTCTGTCTTCCCTGTAAGGAGGCCAGGCTGCAGCCAGGTTGGTAGGAGGAGGGGTCAGGGAACAGGGCTTCGAGCTGCCAATCAATGGGCTCCATGCTCCACACCCCTCCACAAACCCAGAGAAAGCACCTGCCCCAGGTGAAAAAATTCACACTTAGGGATCTCTGGAGGCCACAGTGAAAGCTGAGGGACCACAGGGTCTGGGGCTGGAGACCTAAGTAGATGAGCACTGCTCTGAGACTGGTCTTTCTGCAACCCTCAGGCCAACACACCACATCATCTACATCAAAAAGCCCCAAGGGACATCCCCAGGAGCTGAGATGCCTAGTGGCGGCAAGTCTTTAAAGTTCTCTGTGGGATCCCCTGCATTTCCCATGGAGGCTTGCTAAGGCAAATAAATAATGGGGATCCAAGAACAAGAGGACCCAGGGGGCCCACTCCCCAGGCTGCCAGGGTAGGAGGAGGAGGAGGAGGGGTTGCTCCCTGTGTGCTGATGGCTGGGAGAGGAGGTGACAGGAACTCCCTTCCTGACCTCCCGATTTTCCTTCCTGGCTCAGAGAGGGGCAAAGTCCCAAACCCCAACACATCCCAAACAATGAATGAATGAGCAGGTGTCTGTGCGTGCCATGGCACTAACTGCCTTATCTCAGTAATGGGGTTAACTGGTGTAACTCCTCCTACACTAACTGCCTTATTTCAGTAATGGGGTTAACTGGTGTATCTCCTCCTACAGGTCCTTGGCCTCCCACCACATATGGTTTCCCTCATCCCAGACTCCCTGGATCCCCCAGTCTGAGGTAGCTCCTCTTCCAGCTCTCTATCTCATCACTTATAACACCTTAAATTCCTTGTTCATTTGTTTACTTGTTTGCTTCTTCTTCCCTGCACAGAATTGCAAACCCTTCAAAAAAGGGATCAGGACTGTTATGATTTCACAAAATAAAAGTGCAGGGCCCCTTGCTTAAAAATTAAGAATTTCAAGATGGTGGCATTAGAGTGTTAAATCAGTGAGGGACCCTTCTGAGTAGGAGTCCTGTATGACAATATAGGTCACAGGCCCTTGAAACTACCTTCGATGGGACACTGCCCAGCCCTGACTAGTTCACAGCTGGGCCCAGAACACTGCCTGGCACACGGCAGAAGCTCCATGCATACGGCATCACCAACCCCACCAGTGACACCCTTGCCTTCCTCATTAACTGACAGGACAGGCAGAGAAGCCTGGATTAAAGAATAAACTCATGGGATAGATGCTTCATGAGAGCAGAATTCAGGTCTCTCCCAACACCATTGGATCTCCCAAGTTGAGGCAGAGTGCATTCTATTAGATTCTAGCTGCATGAATGAATGAATCAATGAACAGGTGAGTGTCTACAGTACCCAAAGCACTGTGGGGCTCAGAGAAGGGAGAGGTTACTTCCACTGTGGGAGATGAGGCAGGACTCCTGAGTGGACTGGAGTGGGAGAGAGCGGGCATTCCAGAGAGGTGGGACCCCAGCTGTGCTCAGGGAGCAGAGGGAGCATCCTGGCGGGGAATGTGGTGGGGATGCCCTTGTGTTCCAAGCCAGCCCCTCCTTTCCTCTCCAGGCAGTGTTGAGGCTCCCTGGGAGGATTTCCCTCAATAGCAGTGTGAGGCAGGTTCAATCCAGGGGTGGAACCAGGTTGCTCTGATAAAGCCAGCAGACCAGATGCTGAGCTCCAGAAGCCTGCTGGGTGTGAATGGGTCCTTGGCCTCCTGGGAACCAACACCCAGCTGGGCACTATTGGAGGTTAGAGGCCCCAGATGCCCTGGCCTGTCTAGAAAGCTGGGTGTCTGAGGAGGGTGGTTAAGGGGAAGTAGGAGAGAAATGAGCTGGAGGTGAGGGCACCACTGGGGGCAAGTTGCAACATCTCTGACTTTCCCAGAGGCATTTGAAGATAGGAAGGCCCTGTGCACTCTGCATGAAGTCCTGGGTAGTAAAGCGAGACATTTCAAAACTAACCTTGTGGGTCCACTCATTCGCAGGAAGGACAGAAGCTTCAGAGTTCTAATTATGTTCTTAGGTATCCGAGGGGTGGGAGCAGGCTGTAGCTTTGATTTATTCTCGGGTTTATATTTGAAATAACATCTCTGAGGACGTGATCCTCTGTGAATGAGTCTGAGTCCCCAGGACATAGGGCCCCTTCAAAAGTCCCTCTCTGCCTATTCCCTGGACATCGTCTTCTACTTTTCTGGGGATTCTCATGTGGCAACAAGAGCTGAAGCCAGAGGGGGGCAGAGTTGGAACTCGGCAAGAGGAAGCTGATCATCCATGGCCCCAGGACTCTGTCTCATTGTCTGTAAGAGCCTGGGGCCTCAGTGTGCCATGCTGCCAGCTGAGCTTGGTAATAAGACCTCATCACTCATTTATTCACTACTCATGGGGGTGGGTGAGTTATGATGAAGCCTGCTTTCTGTGCAAGATCCTATGATGGCTCCAAAAAAAAGGAAATATAGTGACCTTACAACTGAGGCTTCCCTGGTGGCTCAGAGGGTGAAAACATCGGCCTGCAATGTGGGAGACCTGGGTTCTATCCCTGAATTGGGAAAATCCCCTGGAGAAGGCAATGGCAACCACTCCAGTATTCTTGCCTGGAAAATCCCATGGATGGAGGAGCCTGGTAGGCTACAGTCCATGGGGTTGCAAAGAGTTGGACACGACTGAGCATCTTCACTTTACAACTGAGGAGGCCACAGTGGACCGGGATGGGTGTCTCTTATAAGCACAGCAAGGAACAAGCAGCATAGGAGTGAGATGCTGATGGCAGGCTGCAGGGGTGGGGAGTGAGGCCTGGAGGTGGCAGTCAGGGAGAGCTTCCAGATGTGTCAGCTGAAAAGGCTTCTGAGATCCATGGATCCAGGTCCATGATGGGCTCTGTGTCCGAGCCAGAGGCATCTGTGCCTGGTTCCCCTGTCCTCCTGATCCAGTCCGGGGGTCCAGCATACCGTTTCCATATAAGTCCTTCTCCCCAAGGATGGGTCCCAGCAGCAAAGCACTGCCTTTGGGGGAAATATCAGACACTGGCAGAGCAAGTGATGAGATGGCTCATGTGGCGGGAGGGAGCCTGACAGAGGTGGGGCATCGAAAACGCTGCCCCCGGACCGAATGAGCCTTTGACCCAACAGAAATTAGTTCTGATTTCTCCCGGCTTCTGTGGCCAGATTCTTTACATTTAGGTTCATTACTGCAGCCTGTCTTTCTACTGACCGCCCCTCTCTTCTTCTGCAGACTAGATTAGATTCTCATCAAAAGTCGGGGGGTGGGGCAGAGCGTTTATGCAGATGAGTCTATGTTAGGGCACCCACGGTTAACCCGGTAATATACACTTCCATCACCCTCCGTGGAACCCTCCGAGGATCAATGTAAGGGTTTAACTACCACACAACGAAAAAACATATATTCCTGCTGCCTTGGAGCAGCCATCGGGAGGCTGTGTATATGTTTCCCTCATTATTTGGATGTGCCGTTTGAATGTTGTGATCAGTGATTCAGTGCACATGATTCATCAGGAAGACATTTGCTCGGCAGACATGTGAGGAGCTGTCTGCCTCTTCAATCTCACTGACAGGGCAAAAATGCTGATTTATAGTAAATCATTAAAATCTGCTTATTATGGCACGGCTTGTTCCTCTTCCCCACTTCAAGCCCGTAACTTGATCTGCATCGTGTCTCTTACAATTTTATACTACTAGCAAGCAGTTATTTAAACACGAGGGGAATGATCCTTAGTCTTTATTAGTGCATATGAAAGGATATTTTGTTTAAAGAAGACTAATTAAGAATTCAGACGATTTTCTCGCTCAGTATAAGGGGGCAAAAAATAAAGATTTAAAACGTCTAAGCGGAACAAAGAATGACTGTACTCAAACAATACTTAAAAATGATGATTTGGTACATATTTTAAATCATCATAAACTATCAGTTCACATGCTGCCAAAATTATTGGGAAAGCAGGGGCCGGGGGCTGGTGGCCTCGGAGTTTGAATTGGAGGGAGGCCATGTGGATCTCTCTAAAAATTAGTACCAGGAAGAGGATAATGGTATGACTGTGCCCAGCTCAAATATTGTGAGAACGGCTCCATTGCTTTAAAAATCATTTGGAAAGTTCCGCTCTATAAAAGGAGAGATTTAAGATTTGGTGGAAACATAACATGCGAATGTGTTGCTTGCTAGGTAAACAAAGAAATAACACAAAGAAGTCTATATTTCGTATGTGTTACTTACAGTAAAAAAAAAAAATTTAATTTGATGCCTGGGGACAAAAATCCTTGCCACTGAATTACAAAGAAGTGAATAAACTGACTCAAAATTAATCCATACAGATCTGTCCCCTTAATAAGACTAATTCCAGAGAACAAAGCAGAGCATAATGCATTTTAAATTAAGTTGGAAAATGCATAATTTATATTTGTTTTATTTCTTCATATTTTAACACAGGTGCGTTCCAGAATGCTAAGAACCAGAGAAGAAGGGCATGCTTCTGTCCGTGGCTTTATTTATTTATTTTTTTCACTTTTTAAACTGAACTAATATTTCTCCCCTTGTTCAGGAAGTGAGAGCAGACAGAAGCAGACGGAAAACATGAACACAATGACAATGGAGAAAGTGAGTATATTTGGCTAAATTTAATTTTAAGAGCTCCTAATTCCTAATACAACATTCAGAAACAGAAAAAAAGGCTGTTGCATTAATCTGAATGAAAATCGTGTTTTCTTTTGTCTCCGTGTCAGTTTCAGGAGAACCTGGGGAGGGCAGGGGAGCTCAATTGAAGAAAGGACGAGGGGTCACCAATGGGAGGGGTCCATGGAAGCCCCTCTTTCTGCCCCACCTGCCCAGGAGGCTGTGGGGGGAGGGGAAGCATTGAAAAATGCCCAGAGAGATGGGCACAGTCCCTTGCGTCATTTTGGCTGTATCGAGGGGCAGCTTTCTCTTCTTTTCCAACCAGTATTCCCTTCTCTTCTGTATATCTGTGGGTCTTCCCAGGTGGGGCTAGTGGTAAAGGATCTACCTGCCAATGCAGAAGACACGAGAGACATGGGTTTGATCTCTGGGTCGGGAAGATCCCCTGGAGTAGGAAGTGGCAACTCACTCCAGTATTCTTGCCTGGAAAATTCCGTGGACAGAGGAACCTGGTGGGATACAGTCCATGGGGTTGCAAAAGAATTGGACACCACTGAGCACACACACTCTGTATAATCTACTCTACCCTCACTCCAACTGATCTCAATTTGGATCCCTCCCATTAGTCTGAGGGCATACAAAATTTATCAAGTGAGTTGCTTTAAGCTTAGTTTAACTCATTTTAGCTCTTTTTTACAATTATGGTTTTTGTTATTTTTTTTTTAAATTGCAAACTAGACAGACATGAATACTAAAATCAGATTTAACGCTTTACTATTATTCTTTAAAATCAATGGTTAAAAGAGACCTTTGCTAATGATTAAATTGTAAGGAAAATGTAGGTGAAAATAGAACAAATGCTGCTTAGTTACTGAGCACCTACCAGGTAGCTAGGTAAAAGCAGAACAGACATTTGTCACAGGGCGTGGCCATTTCCTTTTAGACAGGAAACCACCATGCAGGCTTTTTGTGAGTCTGGCTTTAGGGGCTTGACTCTGACTCCCTGGAACAGCTCAGTACTTCTTTGACTTATATCCAGAGAAGGACTGTCAGAGACAGTGACTTCTGCCTTGCTAAAGCTGCACGCCTTGCTTCTGGAAGGTTGAATGGCATACTACTTGAGATAGAATATTCCAACAGGATAAATTTAAGGTTTGGATATATGAGAAGAAGTGTTCATCATTCAGTCATGTCCAACTCTTTGAGACCCCATGTACTGTAACCTGCCAGGCTCCTCTGTCCATGGGATTCTTGAGGCAAGAATACTGGAATGGGTATCCATTCCCATCTTAAGGGGATCTTTCCAACCCAGAGATCAACACCATGTCTCCTGCATTGTAGGCAGTTTCTTTACTATCTGAACCATCAGGGAACGAGTATATGAGAGTGAATTACAAACTGGATGAATTTTTATTTATGTCAAATGTTGGTATTTGATAGATTACCAAATAATCTCCACAGACTCCTTGTCCAGAGGGGTCCCGTTCTCATGTGGCTGATGGAAGTGCCTCCCAGGGTCCTTAATATATTTGACTAACATGCCAAGTGTCCATGTCTGTTGAAACTTTCCTTCTTTCATCCATGGAAATTTTCAGGAATATTTCAAGAGAGGTGAGGGGAGTCAGGTATAACCCACGAATGTCCATTTCAACCTGAGGATGCCTCATGCATGCCTTCACTGTTTTAATTCTGATGACAGTTCTGAGATAGTTATCACAATTGTCCCCCACCAATATCATCTATTCTGTCTAGTCAAAGCTATGGTTTTTCCAGTAATCATGTATGGATGTGAGCATTGGACCATAAAGAAAGCTGAGTGCTGAAGAATTGATGCTTTTGAACTGCGGTGTTGGAGAAAGCTCTTGAGAGTCCCTTGGACTGTAAGGAGATCAAACCACCCTGTCCTAAAGGAAATCAGTCTTGAATATTCATCGGAAGGACTGATGCTGAAGCTGAAACTCCAATACTTTGGTCACCTGATATGAAGAAATTACTCATTAGAAAAGACCCTGATGCTGGGAAAAATTGAAGGCAGGAAGAGAAGGGGATGACAGAGGATGAGATGGTTGGATGACATCACCAACTCGATGGACACAAGTTTGAGCAAGCTCCAGGAGTTGGTGATGGACAGGGAAGCCCAGTGTGCTGCAGTCCATTGGGTCACAAAATTTGGACGTGACTGAGTGACTGAACTGAATATCATCTATAAGGAAGGGGCTTTTGGTAGCTACTGTATTAGGATTTGACCAAAACAGACCCCCAGACAAGGCATTGGGACATGATCCTAGGGAGGAAAAGAAGGGAAGGAGCCACACAAGGGAAGGAATCAAAAAAGGTGTTAAGGAAATGTTACCATCGGGACAGCTGGGAACATTGCTGTGGACCCACCTCAGAGAGGTACAGGAGAACCTGTTAGAAATACAAATCTTGCTCCCTTCTCCCCACCAAATCCATTAAATCAGAGTCTCTGGAGGGGGCCCAGGAATCTGAGTTTTAATGGGCTAACCTCTGACACACTGCACCTATGCTCTCTCCATCCCAGTACTTTTGGTCTGCTCTATGCAGGAGCCAGGCAGTGCCCCAGGCCAGAGCATAGCTCAGGCAAAGAGATACAGAAATCCACATGTCTGAATGGGAGGTGCAAACAGCACCCAACTTGTGGGTGGGCCTAGACAATATTGGGAGTGCTGACAAAGTCTCAAGAGGCAGGTCAGGTGGTCTGGTATTCCCATCTCTTTCAGAATTTTCCACACTTTATTGTGATCCACACAGTCAAAGGCTTTGGCATAGTCGATAAAGCAGAAACAGATGTTTTTCTGGAACTCTCTTGCTTTTTTGATGATCCAACGGAGTTGGCAATTTGATATCTGGTTCCTCTGCCTTTTCTAAAACCAGCTTGAAAGTCTGGAAGTTCACGGTTCACATATTGCTGAAGTCTGGCTTGGAG